>NC_091180.1:1182024-1354524 GCF_040958095.1 Procambarus clarkii | reverse complement strand
GGCAGTGAGTCACATTTTGCACAAACTCTCCTGCAGTTTTCGAAATATACCAAATGTCCCAATTTCGAGGCCCGAGCCATATTTTGTAGCCAAATTCTGGCTCTCTGCACGTATTCGCAGTTTGAAATTGCGAATTTTTTATACCCAACATATGCCAAGTACTGAAAGCGGCATTTGGTCACATTTGTCCCAAACCTTCCTGCAATTTTCAAAATATCCCAAACATCCCAATTTCAAGGCCTGAGCCATATTTTGGAGCCAAAATCTGGCTCTATGCACGTATTCGCAGTTTGATATTACGAATTTTTATACCCAACATATGCCAAGTCCTGAAAACGGCAGTGAGTCACATTTTATATAAGCTCCCCTGCAGTTTTTTAAATATCCCAAATATCTCAATTTCGAGGCCTGAGCCATATTTTGGAGCCAAATTCTAGATCTCTGCACGTATTCGCAGTTTGAAATTGCGACTATTTTATACCCAACATATGCCAAGTACTTAAAGCGGCGTTTGGACACATTTGTCCCAATCCCCCCATGCAGTTTTCAAAATATGCCTAACATCCCAATTTCGAGGCCTGAGCTATAGTTTGGAGCCAAATTCTGGCTCTCTGCACGTATTCGCAGTTTGATATTACGACTTATTATACCCAACATAAGCCAAGTACTGAAAGCGGCAATGAGTCACATTTTGCACAAACTCCCCTGCAGTTTTCAAAATATCTCAAATATCCCAATTTCGAGGCCGGAGCCATATTTTGGAGCCAAATTCAGGCTCTCTGAACGTATTCGGAGTTTGAAATTACGACTTTTTATACCCAACATATGCCAAGTCCGGAAAGCAGCAGTGCGTCACATTTTGCACAAACTCCCCTGCAGTTTTCGAAAAATCCCAAACATCCCAATTTCGAGGCCTGAGCCATATTTTGGGTCCAATTTCTTTCTTTCTGCACGTATTCGCAGTTTGATATTACGACTTTTTATATCCAACATATGCCAGGTACTGAAAGCGGCAGTGAGCCACATTTTGCACAAACTTCCCTGCAGTTTTCAAAATATCCCAAATATCCCAATTTCGAGGCCTGAGCCATATTTTGGAGCCAAATTCTGGCTCTCTGCACGTATTCACAGTTTGAAATTACGACTTATTTATACCCAACATATGCGAAGTACTGAAAGCGGCGTTTCGTCACAGTTGTCCCAAACCTCCCTGCAGTTTTCAAAATATCCCAAACATCCCAATATCGAGGCCTGAGCCATATTTTGGAGCCAAATTCTGGCTCTCTGCACGTATTCACAGTTTGAAATTACGACTTTTTATACGGAACATATGCCAAGTACTGAAAGCGGCGTTTGGTCATGTTTGACCCAAACCCCCCTGCAGTTTTCAAAATATCCCAAACATCAGAATTTTGCGGCCTGAGCCAAATTCTGACTCTATGCACGTATTCGCAGTTTGAAACTACGATTTTTTATACCCAACAAATGCAAAGTAGTGAAAGCGGCGTTTGGTCACATTTGTCCATATCCCCACTGCAATTTTCAAAATATCCCAAACATCCCAATTTCGAGGCCTGAGCCATATTTTGGAGCCAAATTCTTGCTCTCTGCACGTATTCAAAGTTTGAAATTACGACTTTTTATACCCAACATATGCCAAGTCCTGAAAGCGGCAGTGAGTCAAATTTTACACAAACCCCCCTGCTGTTTTCAAAATATCCCAAACTTCCCAATTTCGAGGCCTGAGCCATATTTTGGAGCCAAATTCTGGCTCTCTGCACGTATTCAAAGTTTGAAATTACGAATTTTTATGCCCAACACGCTTTAAGTACTGAAAGCGGCAATGAGTCACATTTTGCACAAACTCCCCTACAGTTTTCAAAATATCTAAACATCATAATTTCGAGGCCTGAGCCATATTTTTGAGCCAAATTGTGGCTCTCTGCACGTATTCAAAGTTTGAAATTACGACTTTATATACCCAACATATGCCAAGTCCTGAAAGCGGCAGTGAGTCAAATTTTACACAAACTCCCTGTCAGTTTTCGAAATATCCCAAATATCCCAATTTCGGGGCCTGAGCCATATTTTGGAGCATAATTCTGGCTCTCTGCACGTATTCGCAGTTTGATATTACGACTTTTTATACCCAACATATGCGAAGTCCTGAAAGCTGCAGGCCGGGAGTCACATTTTGCACAAACTCCCCTGCAGTTTTCGAAATATCCCAAATATCCCAATTTCGAGGCCTGAAATATATTTTGGAGCCAAATTCTTCTTCTCTGCATGTATTCGCAGTTTGAAATTACGACTTTTTTATACCCAACATATGCCAAGTACTCTAAGCTGCGTTAGGTCACATTTGTCTCAATCCCCACAGCAATTTTCAAAATATCCCAAACATCTCAATTTCGAGGCCTGAGCCATATTTTGGAGCCAAATTCTGGCTCTCTGCACGTATTCGCAGTTTGATATTACGACTTTTTAAACCCAACATATGCCAGGTACTGAAGGCGGCGTTTGGTCACATTTCTCCCAATCCCCCTTGCAGTTTTCAAAATATCCCAAACATCCCAATATCGAGGCCTGAGCCATATTTTGGAGCAAAATTCTGGCTCTCTGCACGTAATCGCAGTTTGAAATTACGACTTATTATACCCAACATAAGCCAAGTACTGATAGCGGCAATGAGTCACATTTTGCACAAACTCCCCTGCAGTTTTCAAAATATCCCAATACCGAGGCCTGAGCCAAATTCTGGCTCTATGCACGTATTCGCAGTTTGACATTACGATTTTTTGTACCCAACATATGGCAAGTCCTGAAAGCGGCAGTAAGACACATTTTGCACAAACTCCCCTGCAGTTTACAAAATATCCCATATATCCCAATTTCGAAGCCTGAGCCTTATTTTGGAGCCAAATTCTGGCTCTCTGCACGTATTCGCAGTTTGAAATTACGACTTATTATACCCAACACATGCCAAGTACTGAAAGCGGCAATGAGTCACATTTTGCACAAACTCCCCTGCAGTTATCAAAATATCCCAAACATCATAATTTCGAGGCCTGAGCCATATTTTGGAGCCAAATCCAGGCTCTCTGCACGTATTCGCAGTTTGAAAATACGACTTTTTATACCCAACATATTCCAAGTACTGAAAGCGGCAATGAGTCACATTTTGCACAAACTCCACTGCAGTTTTCAAAATATCCCAAACATCCCAACTTCGAGGCCTTAGATATATTTTGGAGCCAAATTCAGGCTCTATGCACGTATTCGCAGTTTAATATTACAAATTTTTGTACCCAACATATGCCAAGTCGTGAAAGCGGCAGTGAGTCACATTTTGCACCAACTCCCCTGCAATTTTCGAAATATCTCACATATTTCAATTTCGAGGCCTGAGCCATATTTTGGAGCAAAATTCTGGATCTCTGCACGTATTCGCAGTTTGAAATTGCGAATTTTTTATACCCAACATATGCCAAGTACTGAAAGCGACAATTGGACACATTTGTCCCAATGCCCCCTGCAGTTTTCAAAATATCATAAACATCCCAATTTCGAGGCCTGAGCCATAGTTTGGAGCCAAATTCTGGCTCTCTGCACGTATTCGCAGTTTGAAAATACGATTTTTTGTACCCAACATTTGCGAAGTACTGAAAGCGGCGTTTGGTCACATTTTGCACAAACTCCCCTGCATTTTTAAAAATATCCCAAAGATCCCATTATCGAGGCCTGAGACATATTTTGGAGCCAAATTCTGGCTCTCTGCACGTGTTCGCAGTTTGATATTATGACTTTTTATACCGAACATATGTGAAGTACTAAAAGCGGCGTCTGGTCACATTTGTCCCAATCCCTCCTGCAGTTTTCAAAATATCCCAAACATCCCAATTTCGAGGCCTGAGCCATAGTTTGGAGCCAAATTCTTGCTCTCTGCACGTATTCGCAGTTTGAAATTACGATTTTTTGTACCCAACATATGCTAAGTACTGAAAGCGGCGTTTGGTCACATTTTGCACAAACTCCCCTGCAAATTTCAAAATATCCCAAACATCCAAACTTCGAGGCCTGAGCTATATTTTTGAGCCAAATTCTGGCTCTCTGCACGTATTCAAAGTTTGAAATTACGACTTTTTATACCCAACATATGCCTAGTACTGATAGCGGCAATGAGTCACATTTTGCACAAACTCCCCGGCAGTTTTCAAAATATCCAAAACATCCCAATTTTGAGGCCTTAGCCTAATTTTGGAGCCAAATTCTGGCTCTCTGCTTGTATTCACAGTTTGAAATTACGACTTTTTATACTCAACATATGCCAAGTCCTGAAAGCGGCAGTGAGTCACATTTTGCATAAACTCCCCTGCAGTTTTCGAAATATCCCAAATGTCCCAATTTCGAAGCCCGAGCCATATTTTGTAGCCAAATTCTGTCTCTTTGCACGTATTCGCAGTTTGAAATTGCGACTTTTTTATAACCAACATATGCCAAGTACTGCAAGCGGCATTTGGTCACATTTGTCCCAAACCTTCCTGCAATTTTCAAAATATCCCAAACATCCCAATTTCAAGGCCTGAGCCATATTTTGGAGCCAAAATCTGGCTCTATGCATGTATTCGCAGTTTGATATTACGAATTTTTATACCCAACATATGCCAAGTCCTGAAAGCAGCAGTGAGTCACATTTTATGTAAGCTCCCCTGCAGTTTTTGAAATATCCCAAATATCTCAATTTCGAGGCCTGAGCCATATTTTGGAGCCAAATTCTAGATCTCTGCACGTATTCGCAGTTTGAAATTGCGACTATTTTATACCCAACATATGCCAAGTACTGAAAGCGGCGTTTGGACACATTTGTCCCAATCCCCCCATGCAGTTTTCAAAATATGCCAAACATCCCAATTTCGAGGGCTGAGCTATAGTTTGGAGCCAAATTCTGGCTCTCTGCACGTATTCGCAGTTTGATATTATGACTTATTATACCCAACATAAGCCAAGTACTGAAAGCGGCAATGAGTCACATTTTGCACAAACTCCCCTGCAGTTTTCAAAATATCTCAAACATCATAATTTCGAGGCCTGAGCCATATTTTGGAGCCAAATTGTGGCTCTCTGCACGTATTCAAAGTTTGAAATTATGACTTTTTATACCCAACATATGCCAAGTCCTGAAAGCGGCAGTGAGTCAAATTTTTCACAAACTCCCTGTCAGTTTTCGAAATATCCCAAATATCCCAATTTCGAGGCCTGAGCCATATTTTGGAGCCTAATTCTGGCTCTCTGCACGTATTCGCAGTTTGATATTACGACATTTTTATACCCAACATATGCCAAGTACTGATAGCGGCAATGAGTCACATTTTGCACAAACTCCTCTGCAGTTTTCAAAATATCCCAAATATCCCAATTTCGAGGCCGGAGCCATATTTTGGAGCCAAATTCTTCCTCTCTGCACGTATTCACAGTTTGAAATTACGACATTTTTATACCCAACATATGCCAAGTACTGATAGCGGCAATGAGTCACATTTTGCACAAACTCCTCTGCAGTTTTCAAAATATCCCAAATATCCCAATTTCGAGGCCGGAGCCATATTTTGGAGCCAAATTCAGGCTCTCTGCACGTATTCGGAGTTTGAAATTACGACTTTTTATACCCAACATATGCCAAGTCCTGAAAGCGGCAGTGAGTCACATTTTGCACAAACCACCCTGCAGTTTTCGAAAAATCCAAAACATCCCAATTTCGAGGCCTGAGCCATATTTTCGGTCCAAATTCTGGCTTTCTGCATGTATTCGCAGTTTGAAATTAAGAATTTTTATACCCAACATATGCCAAGTACTGAAAGCAGCGTTTGGTCACATTTGTCCCAAACCTCCCTGCAGGTTTCCAAAAATCTCCCAAATATCCCAATTTCGAGTCCTGAGTCATATTTTGGAGCCAAATTCTGGCTCTCTGCACGTATTTGCAGTTTGAAATTACGACTTTTTTATACACAACATATGAGAAGTACTGAAAGCGGCGTTTGGTCACATTTGTCCCAAACCTCCCTGCAATTATCAAAATATCCCAAACATCCCAATATCGAGGCCTGAGCCAAATTCTGGCTCTATGCATGTATTCGCAGTTTGAAATTATAATTTTTTATACCCAACATATGTCAAGTCCTGAAAGCGGCAGTAAGACACATTTTGCACAAACTCCCCTGCAGTTTACAAAATATCCCATATATCCCAATTTCGAGGCCTGAGCCTTATTTTGGAGCCAAATTCTGGCTCTCTGCACGTAATCGCAGTTTGAAATTACGACTTATTATACCCAACATATGCCAAGTACTGAAAGCGGCAATGAGTCACATTTTGCACAAACTCCCCTGCAGTTTTCAAAATATCCCAAACATCCCAATTTCGAGGCCTTAGATATATTTTGGAGCCAAATTCTGGCTCTATGCACGTATTCGCAGTTTAATATTACGAATTTTTGTACCCAATATATGCCAAGTCCTGAAAGCGGCAGTGAGTCACATTTGGCACCAACTCTCCTGCAATTTTCGAAATATCCCACATATCTCAATTTCGAGGCCTGAGCCATATTTTCGGTCCAAATTCTGGCTCTCTGCACGTATTCGCAGTTTGAAATTACGATTTTTTGTACCCAACATATGCGAAGTACTAAAAGCGGCGTTTGGTCACATTTTGCACAAACTCCCCTGCAGTTTTTAAAATATCCCAAACATCCAAACTTCGAGGCCTGAGCCATATTTTTGAGCCAAATTCTGGCTCTCTGCACGTATTCGCAGTTTGAAATTACGGTGTTTTTATACCCAACATATGCGAAGTACTGAAAGCAGCGTTTGGTCACATTTTGAACAAACTACCCTGCAGTTTTCAAAATATCCCAAGCATTCCAATATCGAGGTCTGAGCCATATTTTGGAGCCAAATTCTGGCTATCTGCACGTATTCGCAGTTTGAAATTACGACTTATTATACCCAACATATGCCAAGTACTAAAAGCTCAATGCAAACATTTTGCACAATCTCCTCTGCAGTTGTTAAAATATCCCAAACATCCCAATATCGAGGCCGGAGCCATATTTTAGAGCCAAATTCAGGCTCTCTGCACGTATTCGCAGTTTAAAATTAAGACTTTTTATACCCAACATATGCCAAGTCCTGAAAGAGGCACTAAGTCACATTTTGCACAAACTCCCCTGCAGTTTTCAAAATATCCCAAACATCCCTTTTTCGAGGCCTGAGCCATCTTTTAGAGCCAAATTCAGGCTCTCTGAACGTATTCGCAGTTTGAAATTGCGACTTTTTTATACCCAACATATGCCAAGTACTGAAAGCGGCGTTTAGTCACATTTGTCCCAAATCTCCCTGCAGTTTTCAAAATATCCCAAATATCCCAATTTCGAGGACTGAGCCATATTTTGGAGCCAAATTCTGGCTCTCTGCACGTATTTGCAGTTTGATATTACGACTTATTATACCCAACATAAGCCAAGTACTGAAAGCGGCAATGAGTCACATTTTGCACAAACTCCCCTGCAGTTTTCAAAATATCCCAAATATCCCAATTTCGAGGCCGGAGCGATATTTTGGAGCCAAATTCAGGCTCTCTGCACGTATTCACAGTTTGAAATTACAACTTTTTATACCCAACATATGCCAAGTCCTGAAAGCGGCAATGAGTCACATTTTGCACAGAACTCCCCTGCAGTTTTCGGAAAATCCCAAACATCCCAATTTCGAGGCCTGTGCCATATTTTGGGTCCAAATTCTGGCTTTCTGTACGTATTCGCAGTTTGATATTTCGACTTTTTATATCCAACATATGCCAGGTACTGAAAGCGGCAGTGAGCCACATTTTGCACAAAATTCCCTGCAGTTTTCAAAATATCCCAAACATGCCAATTTCGAGGCCTGAGCCATATTTTGGAGCCAACTTCAGGCTCTCTGCACGTATTCGCAGTTTGAAATTGCGACTTTTTTATACCCAACATATGCCAAGTACTGAAAGAGGTGTTTGGTCACATTTGTCCCAATCCTCCCTGCAGTTATCAAAATATCCCAAATATCCCAATTTCGAGGCCTGAGCCATATTTTGGAGCCAAATTCTGGCTCTCTGCACGTATTCGCAGTTTGAAATTACGACTTATTATACCCAACATAAGCCAAGTACTGAAAGCGGCAATGAGTCACATTTTGCACAAACTCCCCTGCAGTTTTCAATATATCCCAAATATCCCAATTTCTAGGCTGGAGCCATATTTTGGAGCAAATTTCTGGCTCTCTGCACGTATTCGCAGTTTGATATTACGACTTTTTATACCCAAAATATGCCAAGTACTGAAAGCGGCGTTTGGTAACATTTGTCCCAATCCCCCCTGCAGTTTTCAAAATATCCCAAACAATCTAATTTCGAGGCCTGAGCCATATTTTGGAGTCAAATTCTGGCTCTATGCACATATTCGCAGTTTGATATTACGACTTTTTATACCCAACATATGCAAAGTCCTGAAAGCGGCATTGAGTCACATTTTGCACAAACTCCCCTGCAGTTTTCGAAATATCCCAAATATCCCAATTTCGAGGCTTGAGCTATATTTTGGAGCCAAATTCTGGCTCTCTGCACGTTTTCGCAGTTTGAAATTGCGACTTTTTTGTACCCAAAATATGCCAAGTACTGAAAGCGGCGTTTGGTCACATTTGTCCCAAAACTTCCTGCAGTTTTCAAAATATCCCAAACATCCCAATTTAGAGGCCTTAGATATATTTTGGATCCAAATTCTGGCTCTATGCACGTATTTGCAGTTTGATATTTCGAATTTTTATACCCAACACATGCGAAGTACTGAAAGCGGCGTTTGGTCACATTTTTCACAAGCTCCCCTGCAGTTTTCAAAATATCCTAAACATTCCAATATCGAGGCTTGAGCCATATTTTGGAGCCAAATTATGGCTCTCTGCACGTATTCGCAGTTTGATATTACGACTTTTTATACCCAACATATGCGAAGTACTGAAAGCGGCATTTCGTCACATTTGTCCCAAACCTTCCTGCAGTTTTAAAAATATCCCAAACATCCCAATATCGAGGCCTGAGCCATATTTTGGAGCCAAATTCTAGCTCTCTGTAGGTATTCGCAGTTTGAAATTACGACTTTTTATACGGAACATATGCCAAGTACTGAAAGCGGCGTTTGGTCATATTTGACCCAAACCCCCCTGCAGTTTTCAAAATATCCCAAACATCCCAATTTCGAGGCCTGAGCCATAGTTTGGAGCCAAATGCTGGCTCTGTGCACTTATTCGCAGTTTGAAATTACGATTTTTTGTACCCAACATATGCGAAGTATTGAAAGCAGCGTTTGGTCACATTTTGCACAAACTCCCCTGCAGTTTTCAAAATATCCCAAACATCTCAATATAGAGGCCAGAGCCATATTTTGGAGCCAAATTCTGGCTCTCTGCACGTATTCGCAGTTTGATATTACGAATTTTTATACCTAACATATGCCAAGTACTGAAAACGGTGTTTGGTAACATTTGTCTCAATCCCCCCTGCAGTTTTCAAAATATCACAAACAATCTAATTTCGAGGCCTGAGCCATATTTTGGAGTCAAATTCTGGCTCTATGCACATATTCGTAGTTTGATATTACGACTTTTTATACCCAACATATGCAAAGTCCTGAAAGCGGCAGTGAGTCACATTTTGAACAAACTCCCCTGCAGTTTTCGAAATATCCCAAATATCCCAATTTCGAGGCCTGAGCCATATTTTGGAGTCAAATTCTGGCTCTATGCACATATTCGCAGTTTGATATTACGACTTTTTATACCCAACATATGCAAAGTCCTGAAAGCGGCAGTGAGTCACATTTTGCACAAACTCCCCTGTAGTTTTCAAAATATCCCAAACATCTCAATATCGAGGCCTGAGCCATATTTTGGAGCCAAATTCTGGCTCTCAGCACTTATTTGCTGTTTGATATTATGACTTTTTATACCGAACATTTGCCAAGTACTGAAAGCGGCGTCTGGTCACATTTGTCCCAATCCCCCCTGCAGTTTTCAAAATATCATAACATCCCAATATCGATGCCTGAGCCATATTTTGGAGCCAAATTCTGGCTCTCTGCACGTATTCGAAGTTTGAAATTACGACTTTTTATACCCAACATATGCCAAGTACTGGTAGCGCAATGAGTCACATTTTGCACAAACTCCCCTGCAGTTGTTAAAATATCCCAAACATCCCAATATCAAGGCCGGAGCCATATTTTAGAGCCAAATTCAGGCTCTCTGCACGTATTCGCAGTTTAAAATTACGACTTTTTATACCCAACATATGCCAAGTCCTGAAAGAGGCAGTAAGTCACATTTTGCACAAACTCCCCTGCAGTTTTCGAAAAATCCCAAATATTCCAATTTCGAGGCCTGAGCCATATTTTGAAGCCAAATTGTGGCTCTCTGCACGTATTCGCAGTTTGAAATTGCGACTTTTTTATACCAAATATATGCCAAGTACTGAAAGCGGCGTTTGGTCACATTTGTCCCAATCCCCCTTGCAATTTTCAAAATATCCCAAACATCCCAATTTCGAGGCCTGAGCCATATTTTGGAGCCAAATTCTAGCTCTCTGCACGTATTCGCAGTTTGATATTAGAATTTTTATACCCAACATATGCCAAGTACTGGATGCGGCAGTGAGTCACATTTTGCACAAACTCCCCTGCAGTTTTCAAAATATCCCAAGCATCCCTATTTCGAGGCCTGAGCCATCTTTTGGAGCCAACTTCAGGCTCTCTGCACGTATTCGCAGTTTGAAATTGCGCCTTTTTTATACCCAACATATGCCAAGTACTGAAAGAGGTGTTTGGTCACATTTGTCCCAAACCTCCCTGCAGTTATCAAAATATCCCAAATATCCCAATTTCGAGGCCTGAGCCATATTTTGGAGCCAAATTCTGGCTCTCTGCACGTATTCGCAGTTTGAAATTACGACTTATTATACAAAACATAAGCCAAATACTGAAAGCGGCAATGAGTCACATTTTGCACAAACTCCCCTGCAGTTTTCAATATATCCCAAATATCCCAATTTCTAGGCCGGAACCATATTTTTGAGCCAAATTCTGGCTCTCTGCACGTATTCGCAGTTTGATATTACGACTTTTTATACCCAACATATGCCAAGTACTGAAAGCGGCATTTGGTCACATTTTGCACAAACTCCCCTGCAGTTTTCGAAAAATCCCAAACATCCCAATTTCGAAGCCTGATCCATATTTTGGATCCAAATTCTGGCTCTCTGCACGGATTCGCAGTTTAAAATTACGACTTTTTATTCTCAACATATGCCAAGTACTGAAAGCAGCGTTTGGTCACATTTGTCCCAAACCTCCCTGCAGTTTTCAAAATATCCCAAATATCCCAATATCGAGGCCTGAGCCCTATTTCGGAGCCAAATTCTGGCTCTCTGCACGTATTCGCAGTTTGAAATTACGATTTTTTATACCCAACATATGCGAAGTACTGAAAGCGGTGTTTGGTCACATTTGTCCCAAACCTTCCTGCAGTTTTCAAAATATCCCAAACATCCCAATTTAAAGGCCTTAGATATATTTTGGATCCAAATTCTGGCTGTATGCACGTATTCGCAGTTTGATATTACGAATTTTTATACGCAACACATGCTAAGTACTGAAAGTGGCTTTTGGACACATTTATCCCAATGCCCCCTGCAGTTTTCAAAATATCCCAAACATCCCAATTTCGAGGCCTGAGCCATATTTTGGAGCCAAATTCTGGCTCTCTGCACGTATTCGCTGTTTGAAATTACGATTTTTTGTACCCAACATATGTGAAGTACTGAAAGCGGCGTTTGGTCACATTTTTCACAAGCTCCCCTGCAGTTTTCAAAATATCCTAAACATTCCAATATCGAGGCCTGAGCCATATTTTGGAGCCAAATTCTGGCTCTCTGCACGTATTCGCAGTTTGATATTACGACTTTTTATACCCAACATATGACAAGTACTGAAAGCGGCGTTTGGTCACATTTGTCCCAAACCTCCCTGCAGTTTTCAAAATATCCCAAATATCCTAATTTCGAGGCCTGAGCCATATTTTGGAGCCAAATTCTGGCTCTGTGCAAGTATTCACAGTTTGAAATTGCGATTTTTTTATACCCAACATATGCCAAGTACTGAAAGCGACGTTTGGTCACATTTGTCCGAAACCTTCCTGCAGTTTTCAAAATATCCCAAACATCCCAATTTCGAGGCCTTAGATATATTTTGGAGCCAAATTCTGGCTCTATGCACATATTCGCAGTTTGATAGTTTGATATTAAGAACTTTTATACCCAACATATGCCAAGTCCTGAAAGCGGCAGTGAGTCACATTTTGCACAAACTCCCCTGCAATTTTCGAAATATCCCAAATATCTCAATTTCGAGGCCTGAGCCATATTTTGGAGTCAAATTCTGGATCTCTGCACGTATTCACAGTTTGAAATTGCGACTTTTTTATACCCATCATATGCCAAGTACTGAAAGTGGCGTTTGGACACATTTGTCCCAATGCCCCCTACAGTTTTCAAAATATCCCAAACATCCCAATATCGAGGCCTGAGCCAAATTCTGGCTCTATGCACGTATTCGCAGTTTGAATTTACGGTTTTTTATACCCAACATATGTCAAGTCCTGAAAGCGGCAGTAAGTCACATTTTGCACAAACTCCCCTGCAGTTTTCGAAATATGCCAAATATCCCAATTTCGAGGCCTGAGCCATATTTTGGAGCCAAATTCTGGCTCTCTGCACGTATTCGCAGTTTGAAAATTCGAATTTTTATACCCAACATATGCCAAGTCCTGAAAGCAGCGTTTGGTCACATTTGTCCCAATCCCTCCTGCAGTTTTCAAAATATCAAAAACCTCCCAATATCGAGGCCTGAGCCATATTTTGGAGCCAAATTCTGGCTCTCTGCACGAATTCGCAGTATGAAATTACGACTTATCATACCCAACATATGCCAAGTACTGAAAGCGGCAATCTTGAGGTTATCTTGAGATGATTTCGGGGCTTTTTAGTGTCCCCGCGGCCCGGTCCTCGACCAGGCCTCCACCCCCAGGAAACAGCCCGTGACAGCTGACTAACTCCCAGGTACCTATTTACTGCTAGGTAACAGGGGCATTCAGGGTGAAAGAAACTTTGCCCATTTGTTTCTGCGTCGTGCGGGAATCGAACCCGCGCCACAGAATTACGAGTCCTGCGCGCTATCCACCAGGCTACGAGGCCCCCTCGTAGCCTGCCCCTACGAGGCAATGAGTCACATTTTACACAAACTCCCCTGCAGTTTTCAAAATATCGCAAACATCATAATTTTGAGGCCTGAGCCATATTTTGGATCAAAATTCTGGCTCTCTGCACGTATTCCCAGTTTGAAAATCCGACTTTTTATACCCAACATATGCCAAGTACTGAAAGCAGCATTTGGTCACATTTGTCCCAAACCTCCCTGCAGTTTTCAAAATATCCCAAATATCACAATTTCGAGGCCTGAGCCATATTTTGGTGCCAAATTCTGGCTCTATGCACGTATTTGCAGTTTGAAATTACGAATTTTTTATACCAAACATATGTGAAGTACTGAAAGCGGCGTTTGGCCCCATTTGTCCCAAACCTCCCTGCAGTTTTCAAAATATCCCAAACATCCCAATATCGAGGCCTGAGCCATATTTTGGAGCCAAACTTTGGCTCTCTGCGCGTATTCGCAGTTTGAAATTACAACTTTTTATACGGAACATATGCCAAGTACATAAAGCAGCGTTTGGTCATATATGTCCCAAACCCCCCTGCAGTTTTCAAAATATCCCAAACATCCCAATTTCGGGGCGTGAGCCAAATTCAGGCTCTATGCACGTATTCGCAGTTTGAAATTACGACTTTTTATACCCAACATATGCAAAGTCCTGAAAGCGGCAGGGAGTCACATTTTGCACAAACTCCCCTGCAGTTTTCGAAATATCCCAAATATCCCAATTTCGAGGCCTTAGTCATATTTTGGAGCCAAATTCTGGCTCTCTGCACGTATTCGCAGTTTGAAATTGCGACTTTTTTTATACCCAACTTATGCCAAGTACTGAAAGCGGCGTTTGGTCACATTTGTCCCAAACTTTCCTGCAGTTTTCAAAATATCCCAAACATCCCAATTTCGAGGCCTTAGATATATTTTGGAGCCAAATTCTGGCTCTATGCACGTATTCGCAGTTTGAAATTACGACTTTTTATACCCAACATATGCCAAGTCCTGAAAGGTGCAGTGAGACACATTTTGCACAAACTCAACTGTAATTTTCGAAATATCCCAAATATCTCAATTTCGAGGCATGAGCCATATTTTGGAGCCAAATACTGGATCTCTGCACGTATTCGCAGTTTGAAATTACGAATTTTTTATACCCAACATATGCCAAGTACTGAAGATGGCGTTTGGACACATTTGTCCCAATGCCCCCTCCAGTTTTCAAAATATCTCAAACATCCCAATTTCGAGGCCTGAGCCATAGTTTGGAGCCAAATACTGGATCTCTGCACGTATTCGCAGTTTGAAATTATGATTTTTTGTACCTAACATATGCGAAGTACTGAAAGAGGCATTTGGTCACATTTTGCACAAACTCCCCAGCAGTTTTCGAAAAATCCCAAACATCTCAATTTCGAAACCTGATCCATATTTTGGATCCAAATTCTGGCTCTCTGCACGTATTCGCAGTTTAAAATTACGACTTTTTATTTTCAACATATGCCAAGTACTGAAAGCAGCGTTTGGTCACATTTGTCCCAAACCTCCCTGCAGTTTTCAAAATATCCCAAATACCCCAATATCGAGGCCTGAGCCCTATTTTGGAGCCAAATTCTAGCTCTCTGCACGTATTCGCAGTTTGAAATTACGACTTTTTTATACCCAACATATGCAAAGTACTGAAAGCGGCGTTTGGTCACATTTGTCCCAAACCTCCCTGCAGTTTTCAAAATATTCCAAACATCAAAATATCAAGGCCTGAGCCCTATTTTGGAGCCAAACTTTGGCTCTCTGCACGTATTCACAGTTTGAAATTACAACTTTTTATACGGAACATATGCCAAGTATTCAAAGCAGCGTTTGGTCATATTTGTCCCAAACCCCCCTGCAGTTTTCAAAATATCCCAAACATCCTAATTTCGAGGCCTGAGCCAAATTCTGGCTCTATGCACGTATTCTCAGTTTGAAATTACGACTTTTTATACACAACATATGGCAAGTCCTGAAAGCGGCAGTGAGTCACATTTTGCTCAAACTTCCCTTCAGTTTTCAAAATATCCCAAATAACCCAATTTCGAGGCCTGAGCCATATTTTAGAGCCAAATTCTAGCTCTCTGCACGTATTTAGAGTTTAAAATTGCGACTTTTTTATACCCAACATATGCGAAGTACTGAAAGCGGCGTTTGGTCACATTTGTCCCAATCCCCCCTGAAGTTTTCAAAATATCAAAAACATTCCAATGTCGAGGCCTGAGCCATATTTTGGAACCAAATTCTGGCTCTTTGCACGTATTCGCAGTTTGAAATTACGACTTATTATACCCAACATATGCCGAGTACTGAAAGCGGCAATGAGTCACATTTTGCACAAACTCCCCTGCAGTTTTCAAAATATCCCGAACATCCCAATTTCGAGGCCTTAGCCATATTTTGGAGCCAAATTCTGTCTCTATGCACGTATTCGTAGTTTGATATTACGACTTTATACCCAACATATGCCAAGACCTGAAAGCGGCAGTGAGTCACATTTTGCACAAACTCCCCTGCAGTTTTCGAAATATCCCAAATATCCCAAATTCGAGGCCTGAGCCATATTTTGGAGCCAAATTCTGGTTCTCTACACGTATTCGCAGTTGGAAATTGCGACTTTTTTATACCCAACATATGCCAAGTACTGAAATTGGCGTTTGGTCACATTTGTCCCAAACCTTCCTGCAGTTTTCAAAATATCCCAAACATCCCAATTTCGAGGCCTTAGATATATTTTGGAGCCAAATTCTGGCTCTATGCACGTGTTCGCAGTTTGAAATTACGATTTTTTGTACCCAACATATGCGAAGTACTGAAAGCGGCATTTGGTCACATTTGTCCCAATCCCCCCCTGCAGTTTTCAAAATATCAAAAACATCCCAATATCGAGGCTTGAGCTATATTTTGGAGCCAAATTCTGGCTGTCTGCACGTATTCGCACTTTGAAATTATGACTTATTATACCCAACATATGCGAAGTACTGAAAGTGGCAATGAGTCACATTTTGCACAAACTCCCCTGCAGTTTTCAAAATATCCCAAACATCATAATTTCAAAGTCTGAGCCATATTTCGGAGCTATATTCTGGCTCTCTGCACGTCTTCTCAGTTTAAAAATACGACTTTTTATACCCAACATATTCCAAGTACTGAAAGCGGCAATGAGTCACATTTTGCACAAACTACCATGCAGTTTCCAAAATATCCCAAACATCCCAATTTCGAGGCATTAGCAATATTTTGGAGCCAAATTCGAGCTCTATGCACGTATTCGCAGTTTGATATTACGAATTTTTATACCCAACATATGCCAAGTCCTGAAAGCGGCAGTGAGTCACATTTTGCACAAACTTCCCTGCAGTTTTCGAAATATCCCAAATATCCCAATTTCGATATGGCCTGAGCCATATTTTGGAGCCAAATTCTGGCTCTTTGCACGTATTCGCAGTTTGAAATTGCGACTTTTTTATACCCAACAATTGCCAAGTACTGAAAGCAGCGTTTGGTCAAATTTGTCTCAAACCCCTCTGCAGTTTTCAAAATATCCCAAATATCCCAATATCGAGGCCTGAGCCCTATTTTGGAGCCAAATATAGGCTCTCTGCACGTATTCGCAGTTTGAAATTACGACTTTTTATACCCAACATATGCCAAGTCCTGAAAGCGGCAGTGAGTCACATTTTGCACAAACATCCCTTCAGTTTTCAAAATATCCCAAATATCCAAATTTCGAGGCCTGAGCCATATTTTAGAGCCAAATTCTGGCTCTCTGCACGTATTTGCAGTTTGAAATTGCGACTTTTTTATACCCAACCTATGCGAAGTACTGAAAGCGGCGTTTGGTCACATTTTGCAAAAACTCCCCTGCAGTTTTCAGATTATCCCAAATATCCCAATTTCGAGGCCTGAGCCATATTTTGGATCCAAATTCTGGCTCTCTGCACTTATTCGCAGTTTGAAATTACGATTTTTTGTGCCCAACATATTCCAAGTACTGAAAGCGGCGTTTGGTTACATTTGTCCCAAACCTCCCTGCAGTTTTCAAAATATCCCAAATATCCCCATTTCGATACCTGAGCCATATTTTGGAGCCTAATTCTGGCTTTCTGCACGTATTCGCAGTTTGATATTTCGACTTTTTATACCCAACATATGCCAAGTCCTGAAAGCGGCAGTGAGTCACATTTTGCAAAACTCCCCTGAAGTTTTCAAAATATCCTAAACTTCCCAATTTCCAGGCCTGAGCCATATTTTGGAGCCAAATTCTGGCTCTCAGCACGTATTCGCAGTTTAAAATTATGACTTTTTACACCCAACATATGCCAAGTCCTGAAAGCGGCAGTGAGTCACATTTTGCACAAACTCCCCTGCAGTTTTCGAAAAATCCCAAACATCCCAATTTCGAGGCCTGAGCCATATTTTGGATCCAAATTCTGGCTCTCTGCACGTATTCGCAGTTTGAAATTACGACTTTTTATACCCAACATATGCCAAGTACTGAATGCAGCGTTTGGTCACATTTGTCACAAACCTCCCTGCAGTTTTCAAAATATCCCAAATATCCCAATTTCGAGGCCTGAGCCATATTTTGGAACCAAATTCTGGCTCTCTGCATGTATTCGCAGTTTTAAGTTACGACTTATTTATACCCAACATATGCGAAGTACTGAAAGCGTCGTTTGGTCATATTTGTCCCAAACCCCCCTGCAGTTTTCAAAATATCCCAAATATCCCAATTTCGAGGCCTGAGCGATATTTTGCAGCCAAATATAGGCTCTGCACGTATTCGCAGTTTGAAATTACGACTTTTTATACCCAACATATGCCAAGTCCTGAAAGCGGCAGTGAGTCACATTTTGCACAAACTTCCCTTCAGTTTTCAAAATATCCCAAATATCCCAATTTCGAGGCCTGAGCCATATTTTAGAGCCAAATTCTGGCTCTCTGCACGTATTTGCAGTTTGAAATTGCGACTTTTTTATACCCAACATATGCCAAGTACTGAAAGCGGCATTTGGTCACATTTGTCCCAATCCCCCCTGCAGTTTTCAAAATATCAAAAACATCCCAATATCGAGACCTGAGCTATATTTTGGAGCCAAATTCTGGCTCTCAGCACGTATTCGCAGTTTAAAATTATGACTTTTTACACCCAACATATGCCAAGTCCTGAAAGCGGCAGTGAGTCACATTTTGCACAAACTCCCCTGCAGTTTTCGAAAAATCCCAAACATCCCAATTTCGAGTCCTGAGCCATATTTTGGATTTAAAGTCTGGCTCTCTGCACGTATTCGCAGCTTGAAATTACGACTTTTTTATACCCAACATATGCCAAGTACTGAAAGCAGCGTTTGGTCACATTTGTCACAAACCTCCCTGCAGTTTTCAAAATATCCCAAAAATCCCAATTTCGAGGCCTGAGCCATATTTTGGAACCAAATTCTGGCTCTCTGCACGTATTCGCTGTTTTAAATTACGACTTATTTATACCCAACATATTCGAAGTACTGAAAGCGGCGTTTGGTCATATTTGTCCCAAACCTCTCTATTCGTTTGCCTTGTTCGGGTAGAATGTAGACACAGTAGTCGCTTCTGTATATATTTATTGACTGAGATAGCAAGGTATATAACTGCCTAGCCGAGGTCCTTCTACTCTGAGTCTGTGAGGATAACTGAGGCTGCTGGGAGCATCGCTGATGCTCCTCTGTCTGGCATGACGTCATTGGCCTACTCGCCTGTGATTGGTTACATTTCAACTGACAGAATTTGAGTATAACACCGCTCGGACACGCTACCAAGTCGACGTCCCTTGTCGACAAGCTCTGGCTAGCTATATAGTTACAATGATACTGAAAGGACCTCGGTGGCATACAATAATGGCTTACATGTGAAATTTGCATAATAAAACATTGAAAGAAGATCAGGTGTGCGTAATACAAACAACTCGGCATATATGCACCAAAAAAAATTCATCATAATAGGTGAAAATCATGGTAACAATGCTTTGAATAAACCAGAGTATTAAGAACATGTGTATGTCTACTGATCAGATATGAACAATACAACTCAAGGTATTGCCTAAACAAAATTATTAACATGTGTCAATGGCATGTGCTTGAAAACCATACAAAATTAAACAATTATTACATTAATAGAACAAAGTTCTGACCTAACAACCACAATTGAATTTCAAGATAGATTATGATTTTCTTTTTTTTTTCTCATTTTTTTTTTTTTTTCTCTGAAAATATACAATATATTTACAAGACCAATGTACAATATATATAATGTGCAATATATTTACAAGCATATACAAGACCTGGATCAAGAAGACTAACATCTGCGTGATAGCAGTCAGGATTCACTGGCCTCAATGTGGTTGCTAGAACAATAATAACTCCTATGACAAGCACTGTAAAAATACAAATGGTAGTAGACTTAACAATGGCATCTAATTTATAACTAAATAAAGTTGAGAAAAACTATACATTATATATAATGGTAATAATAAGACACATGTGGTAGAAATACTGCAAATGATTTTTTTTTTTTAAAACAAACAGAATAACTGCAGAGTGCAATCAATTATAAATTCTGCGGATATCTACACCTAGCTCATCCAGAGCACTATACAACTCTGGCTCTGACTGAAGGTCCGGAACAGATGAAACTTCATGTGACAAACTATCATCTTGAGAGATATCCTCGTTAACATCTAGCCAATGGACATGTGGTGAGTGCACGGTTGAAACAAGAGGTCTAGATCTAAGATTATAATTGCTAGTATGGGGTTGCTGAACATCAAGTGGTCTGTCAACCACAGAAGGTGGTGTCCGAGTAGGAGTATCTGTCTGGGTAAGTTCATTGTCATCTTCCTCATCAGTCTCGTCAACAGTCATTTTAGCTAACTTCATGTGGTCTAAATGTTCATTTATATACTCTCCTGTTAACAAGTTCTTAAGTCTGTATTTGTTACCTTTAATAAGCTCGATTACCTTATATGGACCCAAAAATTTCTTAGTTAACTTGTACATAGGACCAGACCTGTGTTGGTTAAGTATCATTACTACAGATCCAATAGTTATTTTACTGGGTTTAGCTCGTGCATTCCTTGCTAGAGTGAACTCGGCTGTTGCTTTGGACAATTGTTCTCGCATTTTCTTGAATACTAGTTGCATTTGTCTACGCTTCACTTGAACAAAATCATCTACGTTATATAAGGGAGTAGGAGGTACGTTAATCAATTCATTAGGGAGGATCTTATCTGTACCATAAAGAATAGCGTGAGGTGTGTCACCAGTAGAAATATTAATTGAAGAATTTATAGCACACTGAATTAAGGGTATAAAATCATCCCAATTGTTGTTATCAAAATTCAACGTGACTCTCAAGGCATCTAACACTTTCCTGTTAGTATGTTCAGCTAGTCCATTACTTGCCGGATGATAAGGCATGATGCTACATTTTTTGATGTTATATAAATAACACAAGCTAGTTAGAATACTATTACTGAATTCTGGACCATTATCTGAAAGGATTACTTTAGGCATACTATATCTACAAATTATTTGGTCATGGAATGCGCTGGCTATGGTTTCTGCTGTTTTGTTCGGGATAGGAACTAGTTCGCAAAACCGTGAAAAATTATCGACTATTACAAGCAAATGTTTGTTCCCTTTCTCTGTTTCCGCAAAATTTGTCAATAAATCCATCGATATTCGTTCCCAAGGAGCTTTAGTTGCTGGGTACACCTGAATTGGATTAGGTCCTGAAACATGTCCCTTGTGCTGTAAACAAGTTAAACATCTGTCAACATAATGAGCAATCTCCTTAGCCATTTTTGGCCAAAAATATTTCAATCGACCTTGTTGGAGTGTACGATCCTTTCCTGGATGTGCACTTGCAGGAGCATCATGGATAATTTTTAACACAGTTGGTACCAAGACAGCTGGAACAACTAACTGACAACATTTCCTCGGGGCTGTCCCTAGCTTTACTACTCTACACAGTAAATTGTCCAACATAACTAGTTCTTTCAATGGTACTGGCGGTTTATGAATCGGGCGAGTGTCTTGCTTAGTCAAAAATTTAATGACGGGTGCCCATATGGGGTCTTGTCTTTGTTCCGTTTCTACTACTGTAGCATCTAATGCTGGGTAATTTAACTGAATCGCAGCTACGTGTCGAGAAAACGCATCGGCTACAACATTTTGCTTTCCTGGAATATATCCAAATGTGGGATTGAATTCTTGAATTGTGAGCAAATATCTAGCAAACTTTCCAACTGGATTCTTATTTTTGAACAAGGGAATTAATGGTTGGTGATCTGTAAGAACATGAACTGGGTAATTATAAATTGTATCCTTGAAATGTTTAAGTGCCCAAACAACTGCCAAGGCTTCTCGTTCTGTTGCACTATAATTTTTCTCTTCTTTAGATAAAGTACGGCTAGCATAAGCTATTGCGTGATCTCTGTGACCTTCTGTTTGAAGTAATGCAGCACCTAGACCTATGTCACTAGCATCTGTAACCAACGTAAAAGGTTTAGAGAAATCTGGGTACCTAAGGACAGGTGACGAAATTAAGGCTGCTTTGAGTTTTTTGAATGACTGATCCTGGGCCTCTCCCCAAACAAAGGGTTCATCTTTTCTTTGCAACTTGTAAAGCGGAGCGGCTATAATAGAGAATCCAGCAATAAATGAACGATAAAATCCTACAAGACCTGTGAACTGTCTTACGGCCTCTGCGGTACGAGGTGTTGGAAAATCACGGGCAGCAATAATTTTTGATTCATTCAATGTAATACCTGAAGGTGTAACTGTATGACCTAGGAAATTAATCTTTTGCTTTAAAAATGAACATTTTGCAAGCTTTATTTTTAAATTAGCTTCAGCGAGCTTTGCAAGTACCTTTTCAAGGTTCTGGAAATGAGTCTGAACATCTTGCAACATGATTATGAGATCATCAAGGTAAACTAGAAGCGTACTTCCTATCAATCTACGAAATAGATTTGTCATAAGCCGTGAAAAGGTTATTGGACTACTACGCAAACCAAACGGCATTCTTTTGAAATGAAAATGACCATTGGGAGTACTAAAGGCTGTCAATTGTTTACTTTCCTCATCAAGGGGGATTTGCCAGAATCCCTGCAACAAATCTAACGTTGAGAATACTTTGTTTCGACCAATACTTTGCAACAAATCATTTAGAACTGGAAGTGGGAAACGATCAGGTATTGTTACTCTGTTAAGCTTGTGATAATCGATTACAGGTCTCCAAGTCCCATCTCGCTTTGGTACAAGAATCAATGGAGCGTTCCATGGCGAATTACTCGATTCAATTACATCACTCTGTAACATTTCTTCTACAAGTCTATCTGCTTCTGCTCTCTGAGAATGGGGAAGACGGTAAGCTGGTACATAAATAGGCGTAGTTCCTTGTTCAAGGGGAATTTTATGTGTAATGAGAGGAGTGAGACCTAATTTTTCTCCTGGTAGAGCAACAACAGCTCTATTCTTGTTCAAAATTTTCAAAAGCTGAGCCACAGAGTCAGGAAAATCAGTAGGACTGAGGTGTTGCGCTTGCACCTCTGGCTAAGATCCCTGTTCTCCTGGTGTGAGTGTACAAACAGTATGATCCATGGAGACATCATCCACAACTCGCACCGGTAACGAGTAATGGGCAAAATCTACAACATGGGTATCAGACTGGAGATGGATATTGGCATTACTTGTGTTTGCGATAAAAAGTGTGACAGTACCATCCTGCACTGTGTGCCAGGAGGGTTCAACAAATGTACCATTCACTTTACATGTTTCACTTTCCGCAATCACATCCGACAACTCAGGCACTCCCTGAACCTTAACTCTTATTCTGGTGAGAGAATGAGGGTGTAGCACAGTGTCAGTAGCCATGGAACCACTGACTTCAGAGATGGAAGCTGCCAGGCGAGCGAGACAACGAGAATCCGTTAGGGCGTCCCCTTCCAGAAAGTCCCGATACTCATTCTCCTTAACAACTGCACAACTACTATGCTTCAATCGAGTGCCTGTTTTCTCGGGTATGCTACCACGACAATGATCTGACAAACCTACGCTTGCAAGGCGGGTGTCAACAAAATTAACATAATCTGATTGAAGATTGAACTCGTGGCCCTGTCGATACATGCTACACAAGGCTATGACATGGTCTTTGATACTTATGTTCCAACGATGGGGAAACAATGCAATATTTTCATCAATCATGGTGTACAGACCTAAGAGAATGTCTCCAGGAAAATGAATAATGTCAACAACTAAACATGTTATAGACAATGTGACATCATTGAACTTGAGTGGGAGGTCAATTTCACCCTGAACTTTTACTTTATTTCCTGAAATACCACTTAGAAAAGGTATGTGTGACTGTTTTAAAATAGTAGGGTGCATACTTTCAATGTCTCTAAGAGCTGAGGGCTTGACAATATTAATTTTTGCACCTGAGTCAAGAAAAACTTTTAAAACTCTACCATGTACAATGGCTGAGACAAGGGGACCATCACTTGAGACTGGACAAGTTACTATTTTTGACTTATGTTGTCTGGGATATCTGTGTCTTGTTTGTGTCAAATTTACTGTGGATCCGTCAACATCTACAACTGGTCTAGAGTCAGTGTCCTCCTCTGTCAAGTGTCCAAATCTATTTTGGGTAGCTACTGAATACACAGGGAGGGCACTAGGATTGGCTAGCTTGAATTGGTTAGCGGATGGCCTTGGGGGTTTCCCGACGACATGGAGTGAACATTCTGAGCTCCAGCATTCTGTGACTGAGCATTATAATTTGAAGTTGCATTATAGCTGGGCTGGGAGTTGTAATTACGAGAGTTCTGATAATGTCTTGGACGCTGTGAGCCTCGCCAAGACTGACCATGGGAGTTACGAGGTGGAGATGTCCTTTGCCTAGCTCTACAATCCGCAGTGTGGTGACCAACTTGTTTATGGTACGTGCAATATGGAAGCCTAGAATGATTAGATTGATGAGGGGGCCGAGAGAATTGTCTAGGAGGTGATGATCTAGGGGCGGACCAACAGTCCCTTGCAAGGTGGTTACTCTTACCACAATGCCAACATGAGGGAGTGGATGGTTGTGGACTATGGCGTTTCGGCATTTTATGAGGCGGCGAATTTGACTGGGGGCTACGAGCATGGGTACGCTTCTGCGACCAAGAGTTTTGAGAATTTGTGGGAGGATGCTGAGAGCTTGTGACTACATTTACAGCATCAGAGGGTGGCAACAGTTGAGCACTTCGGGGAGCTAGTTTATCTGCGGCATTGTTAATAGCCTCAAATACTTCACCAATTTCATGTTTAACACCAAAATTTTGTTGCTCAACGATTGGTTTTGTATGCTCAGGGGCAAAATGCATTAAAGTACCAAATGCTATCATTTTGGCCATAGCCTCAGGGGACAGATTATTGTCTTTATCTAACCAAGTCGAATTATTCATAGCAGAAACTAAGGCATACAGATACTGATCGAGACGGCTAGTAAACGCATTAAACGATTCACCAGGCTGCATGGTGGCATTGGCAATTTTCTTGACTAACCTATATGGGTCAAGGTCTCCTTTATTAACAAAGCGACGGCGAAAGAAATCCTTAAATTCAGGCCAAGACTGGAGGCTAACAATGGCTTTCTCATCAACAACAAAACGTGCATCACCTTTGGTTGTGTCCACGGCTGACCGTGCAATTGCTAAGTATTCGGCATCAGTAGGCTTAGAAAAACGTGCAACTGTTTTCGCTTCAACCTTACTAAACCATGATTCTAATAAACGCGATTCCCCAGCAAAAAGAGGAATAGCCATTTCCTGAGCTGATCTCTGGCCATTGGGACGAGCAACTGTTCCCATTGATTCTGAAGGGGTTTCAACAGTGGTAGGCATTGTCACAGCCGTGGAAGTAATATTTGAACGCAGATTATAATTAAGTGCACCTGGCATCAGAAATAGTATACACAAAAATAAACACAAAAAAATATCAACTTGGCTAAAGTAAAAATGGCAGAAATAAAATTATTAAATTGGGGTAGGCAAGAAAATAATTAAGAACAAGCAATTGTAAACTAAATTTAGCAATCTTTCATTAAAAAAATGACTGGAATTAGATGTATGTAAATTAATTAAACCAGACTAAGCACAGCAATTGAGAATATAAAAACTGGAAGTGCAATTGCAAAATTTCATTAAAAAGATTCAACACAACAAGTGGCAATGCAAGAAATATGGATGTAGCACATAAACTGGACACAGGAATGTATATAACTGCTAGAAACAATTATTTCTTACTTCTCTCACCTTTGAATTCAGTAATGACACTAGTAACAATTAATGAATAATGGAATCATATGCAGGGAATATTGAAATGTCTCAGAGAAACTGTGGGCCTCTGGAGTACTAAACCGGCTCCAATATTTAACAAGTCACTGAAAGATTAATTCATAAGATATTTTGGATATATTTACGTTAAACCTCATTAAATCATAGCACACGATATCTTAGCTCATATTTACTTAACTCAGGGCTGCAGGATTTGCAATATAACAGTGGCCAAAACGAAAAACGGTGACCAGACGTGTGAAGAGGACCATGTGAGGGCTTGTTTACAAACTGGTGCGATGGCAGCGCTCCTGGCGGCGATGGCGCGAAACTCAGGGACCCCACACTGTTGATGCTGGAAGTGCGAAGATAAATTCTGACGACGACGATATTACGACGATGTCGGTGGAGAAACACGATTGGGAGGCAGGAGTTCACACAAAATGATGTAGCAGGGGCTGGTGGCGAGGTGT
Organism: Procambarus clarkii; assembly: GCF_040958095.1. Lineage (NCBI taxonomy): Eukaryota > Metazoa > Arthropoda > Malacostraca > Decapoda > Cambaridae > Procambarus > Procambarus clarkii. The sequence continues at coordinate 1,328,336 of NC_091180.1, read as the reverse complement.
GAGCTTAGAGGGAGGCGAGGCGTGTGAGCCTGGGGAGGCGACACTAGTCAAACAATTGCAGTCCACCAAATATTCTCAAGGAACAATACAGTACATACGATGCTCAGTTGATAGTTGCGACGATGATTGACCACGATTTCAGTAGCTTGAACACTCACAAAGCTTAGATACTGTCAGCTTGGGTGGCGGTGGTGGTGGTGGGTGCAGGTGGTTCCCACGTGGTGGCGCGAGATTCAAAAATGGCTGGCACGGAAGCTTCCTTCCTCCTCACTGATGAATGAGCGTTCTCACAGGAAAATATTGACCCTTACTTCTGAAACGTTGGCCTGGAGTAGTGGTTGATGGCAGGACTCCGGTCTGGCACAATATTTGATGCGTGGGTGGCAGGATGGCGGCTTGTGGAGGCGGCTGATGGCGGTGGCGGCTGTACTGTGAAACACACGGCGATGCTGGGTACTTGAATTTTAGTTTCCAGAAAAAAAAATTCTGGGTCCCACTACTGCTACCAGTATTCGTTTTCCTTGTTCGGGTAGAATGTAGACACAGTAGTCGCTTCTGTATATATTTATTGACTGAGATAGCAAGGTATATAACTGCCTAGCCGAGGTCCTTCTACTCTGAGTCTGTGAGGATAACTGAGGCTGCTGGGAGCATCGCTGATGCTCCTCTGTCTGGCATGACGTCAGAGGCCTACTCGCCTGTGATTGGTTACATTTCAACTGACAGAATTTGAGTATAACATCCCTGTAGTTTTCAAAATATCCCAAACATCCCAATATCGAGGCCTGAGCCATATTTTGTAGCCAAACTTTGGCTCTCTGCACGTATTCGCAGTTTGAAATTACAACTTTTTATACAGAACATATGCCAAGTACTCAAAACAGCGTTTGGTCATATTTGTCATAAAACCCCCCTGCAGTTTTCAAAATATCCCAAATATCCCAATTTCGAGGCCTGAGCCATATTTTTGAGCCAAATTCTGGCTCTCTGCACGTATTTGCAGTTTTAAATTGCGACTTTTATATACCCAACATATGCCAAGTACTGAAAGCGGCAATGAGTCACATTTTGCACAAACTCCCCTGCAGTTTTCAAAATATCCCAAACATCATAATTTCGAGGTCTGAGCCATATTTTGGAGCTAAATTCTGGCTCTCTGCACCTCTTCTCAGTTTAAAAATACGACTTTTTATACCCAACATATTCCAAGTACTGAAAGCGGCAATGAGTCACATTTTGCAAAAACTCCCCTGCAGTTTTCAAAATATCCCAAACATCCCAATTTCAAGGCCTTAGCCATATTTTGGAGCCAAATTCTAGCTCTATGCACGTAATCGCAGTTTGATATTACGAATTTTTATACCCAACATATGCCAAGTCCTGAAAGCGGCAGTGAGTCACATTTTGCACAAACTCCCCTGCAGTTTTCGAAATATCCCAAATATCCCAATTTCGAGGCCTGAGCCATATTTTGGAGCCAAATTCTGGCTCTCTGCACGTATTTGCAGTTTGAAATTGCGACTTTTTTATACCCAACAATTGCCAAGTACTGAAAGCGGCGTTTGGTCATATTTGTCCCAAACCTCCCTGCAGTTTTCAAAATATCCCAAATATCCCAATTTCGAGGCCTGAGCCATATTTTGGAGCCAAATATAGGCTCTCTGCACGTATTCGCAGTTTGAAATTACGACTTTTTATACCCAACATATGCCAAGTCCTGAAAGCAGCAGTGAGTCGCATTTTTCACAAACTTTCATTCAGTTTTCAAAATATCCCAAATATCCCAATTTCGAGGCCTGAGCCATATTTTAGAGCCAAATTCTGGCTCTCTGCACGTATTTGCAGTTTGAAATTGCGAATTTTTTATACCCAACATATGCCAAGTACTGAGAGCGGTGTTTGATCACATTTGTCCCAATCGCCCCTGCAGTTTTCAAAATATCAAAAACATCCCAATATCGAGGCCTGAGCCATATTTTGGAGCCAAATTCTGGCTCTCTCCACATTTTCGCAGTTTGAAATTACGAATTTTTTACACCCAACATATTCCAAGTACTGAAAGCGGCGTTTGGTTACATTTGTCCCAAACCTCCCTGCAGTTTTCAAAATATCCCAATTATCCCAATTTCGATACCTGAGCCATATTTTGGAGCCTAATTCAGGCTTTCTGCACGTATTCGCAGTTTGATATTTCGACTTTTTATACCCAACATATGCCAAGTACTGAACGCGGCAGTGAGTCACATTTTGCACAAAGTCCCCTGCAGTTTTCAAAATATCCTAAACTTCCCAATTTCCAGGCCTGAGCCATATTTTGGAGCCAAATTCTGGCTCTCAGCACGTATTCGATGGTTTAAATTACGACTTTTTATACCCAACATATGCCAAGTCCTGAAAGCGGCAGTGAGTCACATTATGCACAAACTTCCCTGAAGTTTTCAAAATATCCCAAATAACCCAATTTCGAGGCCCTGAGCTATATTTTGGAGCCAAATTCTGGCTCTGCACGTATTCGCAGTTTGAAATTACGACTTATTATACCCAACATATGCCAAGTCCTGAAAGCGGCAGTGAGTCACATTTTGCACAAACTCCCCTGCAGTTTCGAAAAATCCCAAACATCCCAATTTCGAGGTCTGATCCATATTTTGGACCCAAATTCTGGCTCTCTGCACGTATTCGTAGTTTGAAATTACGACTTTTTATACCCAACATATGCCAAGTACTGAAAGCAGCGTTTGGTCACATTTGTCACAAACCTCCCTGCAGTTTTCAAAATATCCCAAATATCCCAATTTCGAGGCCTGAGCCATATTTTGGAACCAAATTCTGGCTCTTTGCACGTATTTGCAGTTTTAAATTACGACATATTTATACCCAACATATGCGAAGTACTGAAAGCGGCGTTTGGTCATATTTGTCCCAAACCTCCCTGCAGTTTTCAAAATATCCCAAACATCCCAATATCGAGGCCTGAGCCATATTTTGTAGCTAAACTTTGGCTCTCTGCACGTATTCGCAGTTTGAAATTACAACTTTTTATACGGAACATATGCCAAGTACTCAAAGTAGCGTTTGGTCATATTTGTCCCAAACCCTCCAGCAGTTTTCAAAATATCAAAAACATCCCAATATCGAGGCCTGAGCTATATTTTAGAGCCAAATTCTGGATCTCAGCACGTATTCGCAGTTTAAAATTATTACTTTTTACACCCAACATATGCCAAGTCCTGAAAGCGGCAGTGGGTCACATTTTGCACAAACTCCCCTGCAGTTTTCGAAAAATCCCAAACATCCCAATTTCGCGTCCTGAGCCATATTTTGGATTTAAATTCTGGCTCTCTGCACGTATTCGCAGTTTGAAATTACGACTTTTTATGCTCAACATATTCCAAGTACTGAAAGCGGCGTTTGGTTACATTTGTCCCAAACCTCCCTGCAGTTTTCAAAATATCCCAAATATCCCCATTTCGATACCTGAGCCATATTTTGGAGCCTAATTCTGGCTTTCTGCATGTATTCGCAGTTTGATATTTCGACTTTTTATACCCAACATATGCCAAGTACTGGACGCGGCAGTGAGTCACATTTTGCACAAACTCCCCTGAAGTATTCAAAATATCCTAAACTTCCCAATTTCCAGGCCTGAGCCATATTTTGGAGCCAAATTCTGGCTCTCAGCACGTATTCGCAGTTTAAAATTATGACTTTTTACACCCAACATATGGCAAGTCCTGAAAGCGGCAGTGAGTCACATTTTGCACAAACTCCCCTGCAGTTTTCGAAAAATCCCAAACATCCCAATTTCGAGGCCTGAGCCATATTTTGGATCCAAATTCTGGCTATCTGCACGTATTCGCAGTTTGAAATTACGACTTTTTATACCCAACATATGTAAAGTACTGAAAGCAGCGTTTGGTCACATTTGTCGCAAACCTCCCTGCAGTTTTTAAAATATCCCAAATATCCCAATTTCGAGGCCTGAGTCATATTTTGGAACCGAATTCTGGCTCTCTGCACGTATTCGCAGTTTTAAATTACGACTTATTTATACCCAACATATGTGAAGTACTCAAAGCAGCGTTTGGTCATATTTGTCCCAAACCCCCCTGCAGTTTTCCAAATATCTCAAATATCCCAATTTCGAGGCCTGAGCCATATTTTGCAGCCAAATATTGTTTCTCGGCACGTATTCGCAGTTTGAAATTACAACTTTTTATACCCAACATATGCCAAGTCCTGAAAGCGGCAGTGAGTCACATTTTGCACAAACTCCCCTGCAGTTTTCAAAATATCCCAAACATCATAATTTCGAGGTCTGAGCCATATTTTGGAGCTAAATTCTGGCTCGCTGCACGTCTTCTCAGTTTAAAAATACGACTTTTTATACCCAACATATTCCAAGTACTGAAAGCGGCAATGAGTCACATTTTGCAAAAACTCCCCTGCAGTTTTCAAAATATCCCAAACATCCCAATTTCAAGGCCTTAGCCATATTTTGGAGCCAAATTCTAGCTCTATGCACGTAATCGCAGTTTGATATTACGAATTTTTATACCCAACATATGCCAAGTCCTGAAAGCGGCAGTGAGTCACATTTTGCACAAACTCCCCTGCAGTTTTCGAAATATCCCAAATATCCCAATTTCGAGGCCTGAGCCATATTTTGGAGCCAAATTCTGGCTCTCTGCACGTATTCGCAGTTTGAAATTGCGAATTTTTTATACCCAACAATTGCCAAGTACTGAAAGCGGCGTTTGGTCATATTTGTCCCAAACCTCCCTGCAGTTTTCAAAATATCCCAAATATCCCAATTTCGAGGCCTGAGCCATATTTTGGAGCCAAATATAGGCTCTCTGCACGTATTCGCAGTTTGAAATTACGACTTTTTATACCCAACATATGCCAAGTCCTGAAAGCAGCAGTGAGTCGCATTTTTCACAAACTTCCATTCAGTTTTCAAAATATCGCAAATATCCCAATTTCGAGGCCTGAGCCATATTTTAGAGCCAAATTCTGGCTCTCTGCACGTATTTGCAGTTTGAAATTGCGACTTTTTTATACCCAACATATGCCAAGTACTGAGAGCGGTGTTTGGTCACATTTGTCCCAATCGCCCCTGCAGTTTTCAAAATATCAAAAACATCCCAATATCGAGGCCTGAGCCATATTTTGGAGCCAAATTCTGGCTCTCTCCACATATTCGCAGTTTGAAATTACGAATTTTTTACACCCAACATATTCCAAGTACTGAAAGCGGCGTTTGGTTACGTTTGTCCCAAACCTCCCTGCAGTTTTCAAAATATCCCAATTATCCCAATTTCGATACCTGAGCCATATTTTGGAGCCTAATTCAGGCTTTCTGCACGTATTCGCAGTTTGATATTTCGACTTTTTATACCCAACATATGCCAAGTACTGACCGCGGCAGTGAGTCACATTTTGCACAAACTCCCCTGCAGTTTTCAAAATATCCCAAATAACCCAATTTCGAGGCCCTGAGCTATATTTTGGAGCCAAATTCTGGCTCTCAGCACGTATTCGATGGTTTAAATTACGACTTTTTATACCCAACATATGCCAAGTCCTGAAAGCGGCAGTGAGTCACATTTTGCACAAACTCCCCTGCAGTTTCGAAAAATCCCAAACATCCCAATTTCGAGGTCTGAGCCATATTTTGGACCCAAATTCTGGCTCTCTGCACGTATTCGCAGTTTGAAATTACGACTTTTTATACCCAACATATGCCAAGTACTGAAAGCAGCGTTTGGTCACATTTGTCACAAACCTCCCTGCAGTTTTCAAAATATCCCAAATATCCCAATTTCGAGGCCTGAACAATATTTTGGAACCAAATTCTGGCTCTTTGCACGTATTCGCAGTTTAAATTACGACATATTTATACCCAACATATGCGAAGTACTGAAAGCGGCGTTTGGTCAAATTTGTCCCAAACCTCCCTGCAGTTTTCAAAATATCCCAAACATCCCAATATCGAGGTCTGAGCCATATTTTGGACCCAAATTCTGGCTCTCTGCACGTATTCGCAGTTTGAAATTACAACTTTTTATACGGAACATATGCCAAGTACTCAAAGTAGCGTTTGGTCAAATTTGTCCCAAACCTCCCTGCAGTGTTCAAAATATCAAAAACATCCCAATATCGAGGCCTGAGCTATATTTTAGAGCCAAATTCTGGATCTCAGCTCGTATTCGCAGTTTAAAATTATTACTTTTTACACCCAACATATGCCAAGTCCTGAAAGCGGCAGTGAGTCACATATTGCACAAACTCCCCTGCAGTTTTCGAAAAATCCCAAACATCCCAATTTCGCGTCCTGAGCCATATTTTGGAATTAAATTCTGGCTCTCTGCACGTATTCGCAGTTTGAAATTACGACTTTTTATACCCAACATATGTAAAGTACTGAAAGCAGCGTTTGGTCATATTTGTCGCAAACCTCCCTGCAGTTTTCAAAATATCCCAAATATCCCAATTTCGAGGCCTTAGTCATATTTTGGAACCGAATTCTGGCTCTCTGCACGTATTCGCAGTTTTAAATTACGACTTATTTATACCCAACATATGCGAAGTACTGAAAGCGGCGTTTGGTGATATTTGTCCCAAACCTCCTGCATTTTTCAAAATATCCCAAACATCCCAATATCGAGGCCTGAGCTATATTTTGTAGCCAAACATTGGCTCTCTGCACGTATTCGCAGTTTGAAATTACAACTTTTTATACGGAACATATGCCAAGTACTCAAAGCAGCGTTTGGTCATATTTGTCCCAAACCCCCCTGCAGTTTTCCAAATATCCCAAATATCCCAATTTCGAGGCCTGAGCCATATTTTGCAGCCAAATATAGGCTCTCGGCACGTATTCGCAGTTTGAAATTACGACTTTTTATACCCAACATATGCCAAGTCCTGAAAGTGGCAGTGAGTCACATTTTGCACAAACTCCCCTGCAGTTTTCAAAATATCCCAAACATCATAATTTCGAGGTCTGAGCCATATTTTGGAGCTAAATTCTGGCTCGCTGCACGTCTTCTCAGTTTAAAAATACGACTTTTTATACCCAACATATTCCAAGTACTGAAAGCGGCAATGATTCACATTTTGCACAAACTCCCCTGCAGTTTTCAAAATATCCCAAACATCCCAATTTCGAGGCCTTAGCCATATTTTGGAGCAAAATTCTAGCTCTATGCACGTATTCGCAGTTTGATATTACAAATTTTTATACCCAACATATGCCAAGTCCTGAAAGCGGCAGTGAGTCACATTTTGCACAAACTCCCCTGCAGTTTTCGAAATATCCCAAATATCCCAATTTCGAGACCTGAGCCATATTTTGGAGCCAAATTCTGGCTCTCTGCACGTATTCGCAGTTTGAAATTGCGAATTTTTTATACCCAACAATTGCCAAGTACTGAAAGCAGCGTTTGGTCAAATTTGTCCCAAACCCGTCTGCAGTTTTCAAAATATCCCAAATATCCCAATTTCGAGGCCTGAGCCATATTTTGGATCCAAATTCTGGCTCTCTGCACTTATGCACAGTTTGAAATTAAGATATTTTATGCCCAACATATTCCAAGTACTGAAAGCGGCGTTTGGTTACATTTGTCCCAAACCTCCCTGCAGTTTTCAAAATATCCCAAATATCCCCATTTCGATACCTGAGCCATATTTTGGAGCCTAATTCTGGCTTTCTGCATGTATTCGCAGTTTGATATTTCGACTTTTTATACCCAACATATGCCAAGTACTGGACGCGGCAGTGAGTCACATTTTGCACAAACTCAACTGAAGTTTTCAAAATATCCTAAACTTCCCAATTTCCAAGCCTGAGCCATATTTTGGAGCCAAATTCTGGCTCTCAGCACGTATTCGCAGTTTAAAATTATGACTTTTTACACCCAACATATGACAAGTCCTGAAAGCGGCAGTGAGTCACATTTTGCACAAACTCCCCTGCAGTTTTCGAAAAATCCCAAACATCACAATTTCGAGGCCTGAGCCATATTTTGGATCCAAATTCTGGCTCTCTGCACGTATTCGCTGTTTGAAATTACGACTTTTTATACCCAACATATGTAAAGTACTGAAAGCAGCGTTTGGTCATATTTGTCGCAAACCTCCCTGCAGTTTTCAAAATATCCCAAATATCCCAATTTCGAGGCCTGAGTCATATTTTGGAACCGAATTCTGGCTCTCTGCACGTATTCGCAGTTTTAAATTACGACTTATTTATACCCAACATATGCGAAGTACTGAAAGCGGCGTTTGGTGATATTTGTCCCAAACCTCCCTGCAGTTTTCAAAATATCCCAAACATCCCAATATCGAGGCCTGAGCTATATTCTGTAGCCAAACATTGGCTCTCTGCACGTATTCGCAGTTTGAAATTACAACTTTTTATACGGAACATATGCCAAGTAATCAAAGCAGCGTTTGGTCATATTTGTCCCAAACCCCCCTGCAGTTTTCCAAATATCCCAAATATCCCAATTTCGAGGCCTGAGCCATATTTTGCAGCCAAATATAGGCTCTCGGCACGTATTCGCAGTTTGAAATTACGACTTTTTATACCCAACATATGCCAAGTCCTGAAAGCGGCAGTGAGTCACATTTTGCACAAACTCCCCTGCAGTTTTCAAAATATCCCAAACATCATAATTTCGAGGTCTGAGCCATATTTTGGAGCTAAATTCTGGCTCGCTGCACGTCTTCTCAGTTTAAAAATACGACTTTTTATACCCAACATATTCCAAGTACTGAAAGCGGCAATGATTCACATTTTGCACAAACTCCCCTGCAGTTTTCAAAATATCCCAAACATCCCAATTTCGAGGCCTTAGCCATATTTTGGAGCAAAATTCTAGCTCTATGCACGTATTCGCAGTTTGATATTACAAATTTTTATACCCAACATATGCCAAGTCCTGAAAGCGGCAGTGAGTCACATTTTGCACAAACTCCCCTGCAGTTTTCGAAATATCCCAAATATCCCAATTTCGAGACCTGAGCCATATTTTGGAGCCAAATTCTGGCTCTCTGCACGTATTCGCAGTTTGAAATTGCGACTTTTTTATACCCAACAATTGCCAAGTACTGAAAGCAGCGTTTGGTCAAATTTGTCCCAAACCCGTCTGCAGTTTTCAAAATATCCCAAATATCCCAATTTCGAGGCCTGAGCCATATTTTGGATCCAAATTCTGGCTCTCTGCACTTATTCACAGTTTGAAATTAAGATATTTTATGCCCAACATATTCCAAGTACTGAAAGCGGCGTTTGGTTACATTTGTCCCAAACCTCCCTGCAGTTTTCAAAATATCCCAAATATCCCCATTTCGATACCTGAGCCATATTTTGGAGCCTAATTCTGGCTTTCTGCACGTATTCGCAGTTTGATATTTCGACTTTTTATACCCAACATATGCCAAGTACTGGACGCGGCAGTGAGTCACATTTTGCACAAACTCAACTGAAGTTTTCAAAATATCCTAAACTTCCCAATTTCCAAGCCTGAGCCATATTTTGGAGCCAAATTCTGGCTCTCAGCACGTATTCGCAGTTTAAAATTATGACTTTTTACACGCAACATATGACAAGTCCTGAAAGCGGCAGTGAGTCACATTTTGCACAAACTCCCCTGCAGTTTTCGAAAAATCCCAAACATCCCAATTTCGAGGCCTGAGCCATATTTTGGATCCAAATTCTGGCTCTCTGCACGTATTCGCTGTTTGAAATTACGACTTTTTATACCCAACATATGTAAAGTACTGAAAGCAGCGTTTAGTCACATTTGTCGCAAACCTCCCTGCAGTTTTCAAAATATCCCAAATATCCCAATTTCGAGGCCTGAGTCATATTTTGGAACCGAATTCTGGCTCTCTGCACGTATTCACAGTTTTAAATTACGACTTATTTATACGCAACATATGCGAAGTACTGAAAGCGGCGTTTGGTGATATTTGTCCCAAACCCCCCTGCAGTTTTCAAAATATCTAAAATATCCCAATTTCGAGGCTTGAGCCATATTTTAGAGCCAAATTCTGGCACTCTGCATGTATTTGCAGTTTGAAATTGCGACTTTTTTATACCCAACATATGCCAAGTACTGAAAGCGGCATTTGGTCACATTTGTCCCAACCCCCCCTGCAGTTTTCAAAATATCTAAAACATCCCAATATCGAGGCCTGAGCTATATTTTGGATCCAAATTCTGGCTCTCAGCACGTATTCGCAGTTTAAAATTATGACTTTTTACACCCAACATATGCCAAGTCCTGAAAGCGGCAGTGAGTCACATTTTGCACAAACTCCCCTGCAGTTTTCGAAAAATCCCAAACATCCCAATTTCGAGTCCTGAGCCATATTTTGGATTTAAATTCTGGCTCTCTGCACGTATTCGCAGCTTGAAATTACGACTTTTTTATACCCAACATATGCCAAGTACTGAAAGCAGCGTTTGGTCACATTTGTCACAATCCTCCCTGCAGTTTTCAAAATATCCCAAATATCCCAATTTCGAGGCCTGAGCCATATTTTGGAACCAAATTCTGGCTCTCTGCACGTATTCGCAGTTTTAAATTACGACTTATTTATACCCAACATATGCGAAGTACTGAAAGCGGCGTTTGGTCATATTTGTCCCAAACCTCCCTGCAGTTTTCAAAATATCCCAAACATCCCAATATTGATTCCTGAGCCATATTTTGTAGCCAAACTTTGGCTCTCTGCACGTATTCGCAGTTTGAATTTACAACTTTTTTTACGGAACATATGCCAAGTACTCAAAGCAGCGTTTGGTCATATTTGTCCCAAACCCCCCTGCACTTTTCAAAATATCCCAAATATCCCAATTTCGAGGCCTGAGCCATATTTTTGAGCCAAATTCTGGCTCTCTGCACGTATTTGCAGTTTGAAATTGCGACTGTTTTATACCCAACATATGCCAAGTACTGAAAGCGACAATGAGTCACATTTTGCATAAACTCCCCTGCAGTTTTCAAAATATCCCAAACATCATAATTTCTAGGTCTGAGCCATATTTTGGAGCTAAATTCTGGCTCTCTGCACGTCTTCTCAGTTTAAAAATACGACTTTTTATACCCAACATATTCCAAGTACTGAAAGCGGCAATGAGTCACATTTTGCAAAAACTCCCCTGCAGTTTTCAAAATATCCCAAACATCCCAATTTCAAGGCCTTAGCCATATTTTGGAGCCAAATTCAAGCTCTATGCACGTAATCGCAGTTTGATATTACGAATTTTTATACCCAACATATGCCAAGTCCTGAAAGCGGCAGTGAGTCACATTTTGCACAAACTCCCCTGCAGTTTTCGAAATATCCCAAATATCTCAATTTCGAGGCCTGAGCCATATTTTGGAGCCATATTCTGGCTCTCAGCACGTATTCGCAGTTTAAAATTATTACTTTTTACACCCAACATATGCCAAGTCCTGAAAGCTGCAGTGAGTCACATTTTGCACAAACTCCCCTGCAGTTTTCGAAAAATCCCAAACATCCCAATTTCACGTCCTGAGCCATATTTTGGATTTAAATTCTGGCTCTCTGCACGTATTCGCAGTTTGAAATTACGACTTTTTATACCCAACATATGCCAAGTACTGAAAGCAGCGTTTGGTCACATTTGTCGCAAACCTCCCTGCAGTTTTCAAAATATCCCAAACATCCCAATATCGAGGCCTGAGCCATATTTTGTAGCCAAACTTTGGCACTCTGCACGTATTCGCAGTTTGAAATAACAACTTTTTATACGGAACATATGCCAAGTACTTAAAGCAGCGTTTGGTCATATTTGTCCCAAACCCCCCTGCAGTTTTCCAAATATCCCAAATATCCCAATTTCGAGGCCTGAGCCATATTTTGCAGAAAAATATAGGCTCTCGGCACGTATTCGCAGTTTGAAATTATGACTTTTTATACCCAACATATGCCAAGTCCTGAAAGAGGCAGTGAGTCACATTTTGCACAAACTCCCCTGCAGTTTTCAAAATATCCCAAACATCATAATTTCGAGGTCTGAGCCATATTTTGGAGCTAAATTCTGGCTCGCTGCACGTCTTCTCAGTTTAAAAATACGACTTTTTATACCCAACATATTCCAAGTACTGAAAGCGGCAATGAGTCACATTTTGCACAAACTCCCCTGCAGTTTTCAAAATATCCCAAACATCCCAATTTCGAGGCCTTAGCCATATTTTGGAGCAAAATTCTAGCTCTATGCACGTATTCGCAGTTTGATATTACAAATTTTTATACCCAACATATGCCAAGTCCTGAAAGCGGCAGTGAGTCACATTTTGCACAAACTCCCCTGAAGTTTTCGAAATATCCCAAATATCCCAATTTCGAGGCCTGAGCCATATTTTGGAGCCAAATTCTGGCTCTCTGCACGTATTCGCAGTTTGAAATTGCGACTTTTTTATACCCAACAATTGCCAAGTACTGAAAGCGGCGTTTGGTCAAATTTGTCCCAAACCCGTCTGCAGTTTTCAAAATATCCCAAATATCCCAATTTCGAGGCCTGAGCCATATTTTGGATCCAAATTCTGGCTCTCTGCACTTATTCACAGTTTGAAATTACGACTTTTTATGCCCAACATATTCCAAGTACTGAAAGCGGCGTTTGGTTACATTTGTACCAAACCTCCCTGCAGTTTTCAAAATATCCCAAATATCCCCATTTCGATACCTGAGCCATATTTTGGAGCCTAATTCTGGCTTTCTGCACGTATTCGCAGTTTGATATTTCGACTTTTTATACCCAACATATGCCAAGTACTGGACGCGGCAGTGAGTCACATTTTGCACAAACTCCCCTGAAGTTTTCAAAATATCCTAAACTTCCCAATTTCCAGGCCTGAGCCATATTTTGGAGCCAAATTCTGGCTCTCAGCACGTATTCGCAGTTTAAAATTATGACCTTTTTACACCCAACATATGCCAAGTCCTGAAAGCGGCAGTGAGTCACATTTTGCACAAACTCCCCTGCAGTTTTCGAAAAATCCCAAACATCCCAATTTCGAAGCCTGAGCCATATTTTGGATCCAAATTCTGGCTCTCTGCACGTATTCGCCGTTTGAAATTACGAATTTTTATACCCAACATATGCCAAGTACTGAAAGCAGCGTTTGGTCACATTTGTCACAAACCTTCTTGCAGTTTTCAAAATATCCAAAATATCCCAATTTCGAGGCCTGAGCCATATTTTAGAGCCAAATTCTGGCTCTCTGCACGTATTTGCAGTTTGAAATTGCGACTTTTTTATACCCAACATATGCCAAGTACTGAAAGCGGCATTTGGTCACATTTGTCCCAATCCCCCCTGCAGTTTTCAAAATATCAAAAACATCCCAATATCGTGGCCTGAGCTATATTTTGGAGCCAAATTCTGGCTCTCAGCACGTATTCGCAGTTTAAAATTATGACTTTTTACACCCAACATATGCCAAGTCCTGAAAGTGGCAGTGAGTCACATTTTGCACAAACTCCCCTGCAGTTGTCGAAAAATCCCAAACATCCCAATTTCGAGTCCTGAGCCATATTTTGGATTTAAATTCTGGCTCTCTGCACGTATTCGCAGCTTGAAATTACGACTTTTTTATACCCAACATATGCCAAGTACTGAAAGTAGCGTTTGGTCACATTTGTCACAATCCTCCCTGCAGTTTTCAAAATATCCCAAATATCCCAATTTCGAGGCCTGAGCCATATTTTGGAACCAAATTCTGGCTCTCTGCACGTATTCGCAGTTTTAAATTACGACTTATTTATACCCAACATATGCGAAGTACTGAAAGCGGCGTTTGGTCATATTTGTCCCAAACCTCCCTGCAGTTTTTAAAATATCCCAAACATCCCAATATCGAGGCCTGAGCCATATTTTGTAGCCAAACTTTGGCTCTCTGCACGTATTCGCAGTTTGAATTTACAACTTTTTATACGGAACATATGCCAAGTACTCAAAGCAGCGTTTGGTCATATTTGTCCCAAACCCCCCTGCAGTTTTCCAAATATCCCAAATATCCCAATTTCGAGGCCTGAGCCATATTTTGCAGAAAAATATAGGCTCTCGGCACGTATTCGCAGTTTGAAATTATGACTTTTTATACCCAACATATGCCAAGTCCTGAAAGAGGCAGTGAGTCACATTTTGCACAAACTCCCCTGCAGTTTTCGAAATATCCCAAATATCCCAATTTTGAGGCCTGAGCCATATTTTGGAGCCAAATTCTGGCTCACTGCACGTATTCGCAGTTTGAAATTGCGACTTTTTTATACCCAACAATTGCCAAGTACTGAAAGCAGCGTTTGGTCACATTTGTCGCAAACCTCCCTGCAGTTTTTTAAAATATCCCAAACATCCCAATATCGAGGCCTGAGCCATATTTTGTAGCCAAACTTTGGCTCTCTGCACGTATTCGCAGTTTGAAATTACAACTTTTTATACGGAACATATGCCAAGTACTCAAAGCAGCGTTTGGTCATATTTGTCCCAAACCTCCCTGCAGTTTTCAAAATATCCCAAATATCCCAATTTCGAAGCCTGAGCCATATTTTGGAGCCAAATATAGGCTCTCTGCACGTATTCGCAGTTTGAAATTACGACTTTTTATACCCAACATATGCCAAGTCCTGAAAGCAGCAGTGAGTCACATTTTGCACAAACTTCCCTTCAGTTTTCAAAATATCCCAAATATCCCAAATTCGAGGCCTGAGCCATATTTTAGAGCCAAATTCTGGCTCTCTGCACGTATTTGCAGTTTGAAATTGCGATTTTTTATACCCAACATATGCAAAATACTGAAAGCGGTGTTTGGTCACATTTGTCCCAATCGCCCCTGCAGTTTTCAAAATATCAAAAACATCACAATATCGAGGCCTGAGCCATATTTTGGAGCCAAATTCTGGCTCTCTCCACGTATTCGCAGTTTGAAATTACGAATTTTTTGTACCCAACATATGCGTAGTATTGAAAGCGGTGTTTGGTCACATTTTGCACAAACTAACTGCAGTTTTCAGAATATCCCAAATATCCCAATTTCGAGGCCTGAGCCATATTTTGGATCCAAATTCTGGCTCTCTGCACTTATTCGCAGTTTGTAATTACGACTTTTTATACCCAACATATTCCAAGTACTGAAAGCGGCGTTTGGTTACATTTGTCCCAAACCTCCCTGCAGTTTTCAAAATATCCCAATTATCCCAATTTCGATACCTGAGCCATATTTTGGAGCCTAATTCTGGCTTTCTGCACGTATTCGCAGTTTGATATTTCGACTTTTTATACCCAAAATATGCGTAGTACTGGACGCAGCAGTGAGTCACATTTTGAACAAACTCCCCTGCAGTTTTCAAAATATCCTAAACTTCCCAATTTCCAGGCCTGAGTCATATTTTGGAGCCAAATTCATGCTCGCAGTATGTATTCGATGTTGTTAATTACGATTTTTTATACCCAACATATGCCAAGTCCTGAAAGCGGCAGTGAGTCACATTTTGCACAAACTCCCCTGAAGTTTTCAAAATATCACAAATATCCCAATTTCGAGGCCTGAGCCATATTTTGGAGCAAAATTCTGGCTCTCTGCACGTATTCGCAGTTTGAAATTACGACTTATTATACCCAACATATGCAAAGTACTGAAAGCGGCAATGAGTCACATTTTGCACAAACTCCCCTGCAGTTTTCAAAACATCCCAAACATCCCAATTTGGAGGCCTGAGCCATATTTTGGAGCCAAATTATGGCTCTATGCACGTATTCGCAGTTTGATATTACGACTTTTTATACCCAACATATGCCAAGTCATGAAAGCGGCAGTGAGTCACATTTTGCACAAATTCCCCTGCAGTTTTCGAAAAATCCCAAACATCCCAATTTCGAGGCCTGAGCCATATTTTGGAGCCAAATTCTGGCTCTCTGCACGTATTCGCACTTTGAAATTACGACTTTTTATGCCCAACATATGCCTAGTACTGAAAGCGGCGTTTGGTCATATTTGTCCCCAACCTCCCTGCAGTTTTCAAAATATCCCAAATATCCCAATATCGAGGTCTGAGCCATATTTTGGAGCTAAATTCTGGCCCTCTGCACGTCTTCTCAGTTTAAAAATACGACTTTTTATACCCAACATATTCCAAGTACTGAAAGCGGCAATGAGTCACATTTTGCACAAACTCCCCTGCAGTTTTCAGAATATTCCAAATATCCCAATTTCGATGCCTGAGCCATATTTTGGAACCAAATTCTGGCTCTCTGCACGTATTCGCAGTTTTAAATTACGACTTATTTATACCCAACATATGCGAAGTACTGAAAGCGGCGTTTGGTCATATTTGTCCCAAACCTCCCTGCAGTTTTCAAAATATCCCAAACATCCCAATATCGAGGCCTGAGCCATATTTGGAGCCAAACGTTGGCTCTCTGCACTTATTCGCAGTTTGAAATTACAACTTTTTATACCCAACATATGCCAAGTCCTGAAAGGAGCAGTGAGTCACATTTTGCACAAACTTCCCTTCAGTTTTCAAAATATCCCAAATATCCCAATTTCGAGGCCTGAGCCATATTTTAGAGCCAAATTCTGGCTCTCTGCACGTATTTGCAGTTTGAAATTGCGACTTTTTTACACCCAACATATGCCAAGTATTGAAAGTGGCAATGAGTCACATTTTGCACAAACTCGCCTGCAGTTTTCAAAATATCCCTAACATCATAATTTCGAGGTCTGAGCCATATTTTGGAGCTAAATTCTGGCTCTCTGCACGTCTTCTCAGTTTAAAAATACGACTTTTTATACCCAACATATTCCAAGTACTGAAAGCGGCAATGAGTCACATTTTGCACAAACTCCCCTGCAGTTTTCAAAATATCCCAAACATCCCAATTTCGATGCCTTAGCCATATTTTGGAGCCAAATTCTAGCTCTATGCACGTATTCGCAGTTTGATATTCCGAATTGTTATACCCAACATATGCCAAGTCCTGAAAGCGGCAGTGAGTCACATTTTGCACAAACTCCCCTGCAGTTTTCGAAATATCCCAAATATCCCAATTTCGAGGCCTGAGCCATATTTTGGATCCAAATTCTAGCTCTCTGCACTTATTCGAAGTGTGAAATTACGACTTTTTATACCCAACATATTCCAAGTACTGAAAGCGACGTTTGGTTACATTTGTCCCAAACCTCCCTGCAGTTTTGAAAATATCCCAATTATCCCAATTTCGATACCTGAGCCATATTTTGGAGCCTATTTCTGGCTTTCTGCACGTATTCGCAGTTTGATATTTCGACTTTTTATACCCAACATATGCCAAGTACTGGACGCGGCAGTGAGTCACATTTTGCACAAACTCCCCTGCAGTTTTCAAAATATCCCAATTAACCCAATTTCGAGGCCCTGAGCTATATTTTGGAGCCAAATTCTGGCTCTGCACGTATTTGCAGTTTGAAATTACGACTTATTATACCCAACATATGCAAAGTACTGAAAGCGGCAATGAGTCACATTTTGCACAAACTCCCCTGCAGTTTTCAAAACATCCCAAACATCCCAATTTGGAGGCCTGAGCCATATTTTGGAGCCAAATTCTGGCTCTATGCACGTATTCGCAGTTTGATATTACGACTTTTTATACCCAACATATGCTAAGTCCTGAAAGCGGCTGTGAGTCACATTTTGCACAAACTCCTCTGCAGTTTTCGAAATATCCCAAAAATCTAAATTTCGAGGCCTGAGCCATAATTTGGATCCAAATTCTATCTCTCTGCACGTGTTCGCAGTTTGAAGTTGCGACTTTTTTTTACCCAACATATGCCAAGTACTGAAAGCGGCGTTTGGTCACATTTGTCGCAAACCTCCCCGCAGTTTTTAAAATATCCCAAATATCCCAATTTCGAGGCCTGAGCCATATTTTATAGCCAAATTCTGGCTCTCTGCACGTATTCGCAGTTTGATATTACAACTTTTTATACCCAACATATGCCAAGTACTGGACGCGGCAGTGAGTCACATTTTGCACAAACTCCCCTGCAGTTTTCAAAATATCCCAAAAATCCCAATTTGGAGGCCTGAGCCATATTTTGGAGCCGAATTCAGGCTCTCTGCACGTATTCGCTGTTTGAAATTACGAATTTTTATACCCAACATATGCCAAGTACTGAAAGCGGTGTTTGGTCATATTTGTCCCAAACCCCCCTTCAGTTTTCGAAATATGCCAAATATCCCAATTTCGAAGCCAGAGCCATATTTTAGAGCCAAATTTTGGCTCTCTGCACGTCTTCTCAGTTTAAAAATACGACTTTTTATACCCAACATATTCCAAGTACTGAAAGCGGCAATGAGTCACATTTTGCACAAACTCCCCTGCAGTTTTCAAAATATCCCAAACATCCCAATTTCGAGGCCTTAGCCATATTTTGGAGCCAAATTCTAGCTCTATGCACGTATTCGCAGTTTGAAATTACGACTTTTTATACCCAACATATGCCAAGTCCTGAAAGCAGCAGTGAGTCACATTTTGAACAAACTTCCCTTCAGTTTTCAAAATATCCCAAATATCCCAATTTCGAGGCCTGAGCCATATTTTAGAGCCAAATTCTGGCTCTCTGCACTTATTTGCAGTTTGAAATTGCGACTTTTTTATACCCAACATATGCCAAGTACTGAAAGCGGTGTTTGGTCACATTTGTCCCAATCGCCCCTGCAGTTTTCAAAATATCAAAAACATCCCAATATCGAGGCCTAAGCCATATTTTGGAGCCAAATTCTGGCTCTCTGCACGTATTCGCAGTTTGAAATTACGACTTGTTATACCCAACATATGCCAAGTCCTGAAAGCGGCAGTGAGTCACATTTTGCACAAACTCCCCTGCAGTTTTCAAAATATCCTAAACTTCCCAATTTCCAGGCCTGAGCCATATTTTGGAGCCAAATTCTGGCTCTCAGCACGTATCCGATGTTTTAAATTACGACTTTTTATACCCAACATATGCCAAGTCCTGAAAGCGGCAGTGAGTCACATTTTGCACAAACTCCCCTGAAGTTTTCAAAATATCCCAAATAACCCATTTTCGAGGCCCTTAGCTATATTTTGGAGTCAAATTCTGGCTCTGCACGTATTCGCAGTTTGAAATTACGACTTATTATACCCAACATATGCAAAGTACTGAATGCGGCAATGAGTCACATTTTGCACAAACTCCCCAGCAGTTTTCAAAATATCCCAAACATCCCAATTTGGAGGCCTGAGCCATATTTTGGAGCCAAATTCAGGCTCTCTGCACGTATTCACTGTTTGAAATTACGAATTTTTATACCCAACATTTGCCAAGTACTGAAAGCGGCGTTTAATTACATTTGTCCCAAACCTCCCTGCAGTTTTCAAAATATCCCAAACATCCCAATATCGAGGCCTGAGCCATATTTTGGAGCAATATGCTGGCTCTCTGCACGTATTCGCAGTTTGAAATTACGACTTTTTATACGGAACATATGCCAAGTACTGAAAGCGGCGTTTGGTCATATTTGTCTTAAACCCCCCTTCAGTTCTCAAAATATCCCAAACATCCCAATTTCGAGACCTGAGCCAAATTCTGGCTCTATGCACGTATTCGCAGTTTGAAATTACAATTTTTTATACCCAACATATGTGAAGTCCTGAAAGCGGCAGTAAGTCACATTTTGCACAAACTCCCCTTCAGTTTTCGAAATATGCCAGATATCCCAATTTCGAGGCCTGAGCTATATTTTGTAGCCAAATTCTG
Source organism: Procambarus clarkii (assembly GCF_040958095.1). Classification (NCBI taxonomy): domain Eukaryota; kingdom Metazoa; phylum Arthropoda; class Malacostraca; order Decapoda; family Cambaridae; genus Procambarus; species Procambarus clarkii. The sequence goes on along the minus strand of NC_091180.1, from coordinate 1,308,528 downwards.
GCTCTATGCACGTATTTGCAGTTTGATATTACGACTTTTTATACCCAACATATGCCAAGTATTGGACGCGGCAGTGAGTCATATTTTGCACAAACTCCCCTGCAGTTTTCAAAATATTCCAAAAATCTAAATTTCGAGGCCTGAGCCATATTTTGGATCAAAATTCTGGCTCTCTGCACGTATTTTCAGTTTGAAATTGCGATTTTTTATACTCAACATATGCCAAGTACGGAAAGCGGCGTTTGGTCATATTTGTCCCAAACCTCCCTGCAGTTTTCAAAATATTCCAAATATCCCAATTTCGAGGCCTGAGCCATATTTTGGAGACAAATATAGGCTCTACACGTATTCGCAGTTTGAAATTACGACTTTTTATACCCAACATATGCCAAGTCCTGAAAGCAGCATTGAGTCACATTTTGCACAAACTTCCCTTCAGTTTTCAAAATATCCCAAATATCCCAATTTCGAGGCCAGAACCATATTTTAGAGCCAAATTCTGGCTCTCTGCTCGTATTTGCAGTTTGAAATTGCGACTTTTTTATACCCAACATATGCGAAGTACTGAAAGCGGTGTTTGGTCACATTTGTCTCAATCGCCCCTGCAGTTTTCAAAATATCAAAAACATCCGAATATCGAGGCCTGAGCCATATTTTGGAGCCAAATTCTGGCTCTCTGCACGTATTCGCAGTTTGAAATTACGAATTTTTTGTACCCAACATATGCGAAGTACTGAAAGCGGCGTTTGGTCACATTTTGCACAAACTCCACTGCAGTTTTCAGAATATCCCAAATATCCCAATTTCGAGGCCTGAGCCATATTTTGGATCCATATTCTGGCTCTCTGCACTTATTCGCAGTTTGAAATTACGACTTTTTATACCCAACATATTCCAAGTACTGAAAGCGGCGTTTGGTTACATTTGTCCCAAACCTTCCTGCAGTTTTCAAAATATCCCAATTATCCCAATTTCGATACCTGAGCCATATTTTGGAGCCAAATTCTGGCTCTCTGCACGTATTCGCAGTTTGATTTTACAATTTTTTATACCCAACATATGCCAAGTATTGGACGCGGCAGTGAGTCAAATTTTGCACAAACTCCCCTGCAGTTTTCAAAATATCCCAAACAACCCAATTTCGAGGTCTGAGCCATATTTTGGAGCCAAATTCTGGCTCTCTGCAAGTATTCGCAGTTTGAAATTACGATTTTTTATACCCAACATATGCCAAGTACTGAAAGCGGCGTTTGGTCACATTTGTCGCAAACCTTCCTTTAGTTTTCAAAATATCCCAAACATCCCAATATCGAGTACTGAGCCATATTTTGGAGCCAAATTCTGACTCTCTGAACGTATTTGCAGTTTGAAATTGCGACTTTTTTATACCCAACATATGCCAAGTACTAAAAGCCGCGTTTGGTCACATTTGTCCCAATCCCCCCTGCAGTTTTCAAAATATCAAAAACATCCCAATATCGAGGCCTGAGCCATATTTTGCAGCCAAATTCTGGCTCTCTGCACGTATTCGCAGTTTGAAATTATGACTTATTATACCCAACATATGCCAAGAACTGAAAGCAGCAATGAGTCACATTTTGCACAAACTCAACTGCAGTTTTCAAAAATATCCCAAACATCATAATTTCGAGGCCTGAGCAATATTTTGGAGCTAAATTCTGGCTCTCTGCACGTCTTCTCAATTTAAAAATATGACATTTAATACCCAACATATTCCAAGTACTGAAAGCGGCAATGAGTCACATTTTGCACAAACTCCCCTGCAGTTTTCAAAATATCCCAAACATCCCAATTTCGAGGCCTGAGCCATATTTTGGAGCCAAATTCTGGCTCTCTGCATGTATTCGCAGTTTGAAATTGCGAATTTGTTTATCCCCAACATATGGCAAGTACTGGAAGCGGCGTTTGATCACATTTGTCCCAAACCTCCCTCCAGTTTTCAAAATATCCCAAACATCCCAATTTCGAGGCCTGATCTATATTTTGGAGCCAAATTCTGGCTCTATGCACGTATTCGCAGTTTGATATTACGACTTTTTATACCCAACATATGCCAAGTCCTGAAAGCGGCAGTGAGTCACATTTTGCCCAAACTCCCCTCCAGTTTTCAAAATAACGCCAATATCCCAATTTCATGGCCAGAGCCATATTTTGAAACCAAATTCTGGCTCTCTGCACGTATTCGAAATTTGAAATTACGTCTTTTTATACCCAACATTTGCCAAGTACTGAAAGCGGCGTTTGGTCACATTTGTCCCAAACCTCCCTGCAGTTTTCAAAATATCCCAAACATCCCAATATCGCGGCCTGAGCCATATTTTAGAGCCAAATTCTGGCTCTCTGCACGTATTCGCAGTTTGATATTACGACTTTTTATACCCAACATATGCCAAGTACTGAAAGTGGCAGTGAGTCACATTTTGCACAAACTCCCCTGCAGTTTTCAAAGTTTCCCAAATATCCGAATTTCGAGGCCCTGAGCCATATTTTGGAGCCAAATTCTGGCTCTCTGCACGTATTCACAGTTTGAAATAACGACTTTTTTATACCCAATATATGCCAAGTACTGAAAGCGGCGTTTGGTCACATTTGTCCCAATCCCCTCTTCAGTTTTCAAAATATCCCAAACATCCCACTTTCGAGGCCTGAGCCATATTTTGGTGCCAAATTCTGGCTCTCTGCACATATTCGCAATTTGAAATTACGAATTTTTTGTACCCAACATAGGCGAAGTACTGAAAGCGGCGTTTGGTCACATTTTGCACAAACTCCCCTGCAGTTTTCAGAATATCCCAAATATCCCAATTTCGAGGCCCTGAGCCATATTTTGGAGCCAAATTCTGGCTCTCTGCACGTATTCGCAGTTTGATATTTCGACTTTTTATACCCAACAGATGCCAAGTACTGGACGCGGCAGTGAGTCACATTTTGCACAAACTCCACTGCAGTTTTCAAAATATCCTAAACTTCCCTATTTCCAGGCCTGAGCCATATTTTGGAGCCAAATTCTGGCTCTCTGCACGTATTCGATGCTTTAAATTACGACTTTTTATACCCAACATATGCCAAGTCCTGAAAGCGGCAGTTAGTCACATTTTGCACAAACTCCCCCGCAGTTTTCGAAATATCCAAAAAATCTAAATTTCGAGGCCTGAGCCATATTTTGCATCAAAATTCGGGCTCTTTGCACGTATTCGCAGTTTGAAATTGCGACTTTTTTATACTTAACATATGCCAAGTACTGAAAGCGGCGTTTAGTCACATTTGTCCCAAACCTCCCTGCAGTTTTCAAAATATCCCAAATATCCCAATTTCGAGGCCTGAGCCATATTTTGGAGCCAAATTCTGGCTCTCTGCACGTATTCGCAGTTTGATTTTACAACTTTTTATACCCAACATATGACAAGTACTGGACGCGGCAGTGAGTCACATTTTGCACAAACTCCCCTGCAGTTTTCATAATATCCCAAACATCCCAATTTCGAGGCCTGAGCCATATTTTGGAGCCAAATTCTGGCTCTCTGCAAGTATTCGCAGTTTGAAATTACGATTTTTTATACCCAACATATGCCAAGTACTGAAAGCGGCGTTTGGTCACATTTGTCCCAATCCCCCCTGCAGTTTTCAAAATATCAAAAACATCCCAATATCGAGGCCTGAGCCATATTTTGCAGCCAAATTCTGGCTCTCTGCACGTATTCGCAGTTTGAAATTATGACTTATTATACCCAACATATGCCAAGCACTGAAAGCGGCAATGAGTCACATTTTGCACAAACTCCCCTGCAGTTTTCAAAATATCCCAAACATCATAATTTCGAGGCCTGAGCCATATTTTGGAGCTAAATTCGGGCTCTGTGCACATCTTCTCAGTTTAAAAATACGACTTTTTATACCCAACATATCCCCAAGTGCTGAAAGCGGCAATGAGTCACATTTTGCACAAACTCCCCTGCAGTTTTCAGAATATCCCAATTTCAAGGCCTGAGCCATATTTTGGAGCCAAATTCTGGCTCTATGCACGTATTCGCAGTTTGATAATACGACTTTTTATACCCAACATATGCCAAGTCCTGGAGCGGCAGTGAGTCACATTTTGCCCAAACTCCCCTCCAGTTTTCAAAATAATGCCAATATCCCAATTTCATGGCCAGAGCCATATTTTGAAACCAAATTCTGGCTCTCTGCACGTATTCGCAGTTTGATATTACGTCTTTTTATACCCAACATATGCCAAGTACTGAAAGCGGAGTTTGGTCACATTTGTCCCAAACCTCCCTGCAGTTTTCAAAATATCCCAAACATCCCAATATCGCGGCCTGAGCCATATTTTAGAGCCAAATTCTGGGTCTCTGCACGTATTCGCAGTTTGAAATTACGATTTTTTTTTACCCAACATATGCGAAGTACTGAAAGCGGCGTTTGGTCACATTTTGCACAAACTCCCCTGCAGTTTTCAGAATATCCTAAATATCCCAATTTCAAGGCCTGAGCCATATTTTGGAGCCAAATTCTGGCTCTATGCACGTATTCGCAGTTTGATAATACAACTTTTTATACCCAACATATGCCAAGTCCTGAAAGCGGCAGTGAGTCACATTTTGAACAAACTCCCCCGCAGTTTTCGAAATATCCAAAAAATCTAAATTTCGAGGCCTGAGCCATATTTTGCATGCAAATTCGGGCTCTCTGGACGTATTCGCAGTTTGAAATTGCGACTTTTTATACTTAACATATGCCAAGTACTGAAAGCGGCGTTTAGTCACATTTGTCCCAAACCTCCCTGCAGTTTTCCAAATATCCCAAATATCCCAATTTCGAGGCCTGAGCCATATTTTGGAGCCAAATTCTGGCTCTGCACGTATTCGCAGTTTGATTTTACAACTTTTTATACCCAACATATGCCAAGTACTGGACGCGGCAGTGAGTCACATTTTGCACAAACTCCCCTGCAGTTTTCATAATATCCCAAACATCCCAATTTCGAGGCCTGAGACATATTTTGCAGCCAAATTCTGGCTCTCTGCAAGTATTCGCAGTTTGAAATTACGATTTTTTATACCCAACATATGCCAAGTACTGAAAGCGGCGTTTGGTCACATTTGTCCCAATCCCACCTGCAGTTTTCAAAATATCAAAAACATCCCAATATCGAGGCCTGAGCCATATTTTGCAGCCAAATTCTGGCTCTCTGCACGTATTCGCAGTTTGAAATTATGACTTATTATACCCAACATATGCCAAGTACTGAAAGCGGCAATGAGTCACATTTTGCACAAACTCCCCTGCAGTTTTCAAAATATCCCAAACATCATAATTTCGAGGCCTGAGCCAAATTTTGGAGCTAAATTATGGGTCTGTGCACATCTTCTCAGTTTAAAAATACGACTTTTTATACCCAACATATCCCCAAGTGCTGAAAGCGGCAATGAGTCACATTTTGCACAAACTCCCCTGCAGTTTTCAGAATATCCCAATTTCAAAGCCTGAGCCATATTTTGGAGCCAAATTCTGGCTCTATGCACGTATTCGCAGTTTGATAATACGACTTTTTATACCCAACATATGCCAAGTCCTGAAAGCGGCAGTGAGTCACATTTTGCCCAAACTCCCCTCCAGTTTTCAAAATAACGCCAATATCCCAATTTCATGGCCAGAGCCATATCTTGAAACCAAAGTCTGGCTCTCTGCAGGTATTCGCAGTTTGAAATTACGAATTTTTTGTACCCAACATATGCGAAGTACTGAAAGCGGCGTTTGGTCACATTTTGCACAAACTCCACTGCAGTTTTCAGAATATCCCAAATATCCCAATTTCAAGGCCTGAGCCATATTTTGGATCCATATTCTGTCTCTCTGCACTTATTCGCAGTTTGAAATTCCCCAACATATTCCAAGTACTGAAAGCGGCGTTTGGTTACATTTGTCCCAAACCTTCCTACAGTTTTCAAAATATCCCAATTATCCCAATTTCGAGGTCTGAGCCATATTTTGGAGCCAAATTCTGGCTCTCTGCAAGTATTCGCAGTTTGAAATTACGATTTTTTATACCCAACATATGCCAAGTACTGAAAGCGGCGTTTGGTCACATTTGTCGCAAACCTTCCTTCAGTTTTCAAAATATCCCAAACATCCCAATATCGAGTACTGAGCCATATTTTGGAGCCAAATTCTGACTCTCTGAACGTATTTGCAGTTTGAAATTGCGACTTTTTTATACCCAACATATGCCAAGTACTGAAAGCCGCGTTTGGTCACATTTGTCCCAATCCCCCCTGCAGTTTTCAAAATATCAAAAACATCCCAATATCGAGGCCTGAGCCATAATTTGCAGCCAAATTCTGGCTCTCTGCACGTATTCGCAGTTTGAAATTATGACTTATTATACCCAACATATGCCAAGAACTGAAAGCAGCAATGAGTCACATTTTGCACAAACTCCCCTGCAGTTTTCAAAAATATCCCAAACATCATAATTTCGAGGCCTGAGCAATATTTTGGAGCTAAATTCTGGCTCTCTGCACGTCTTCTCAATTTAAAAATACGACATTTAATACCCAACATACTCCAAGTACTGAAAGCGGCAATGAGTCACATTTTGCACAAACTCCCCTGCAGTTTTCAAAATATCCCAAACATCCCAATTTCGAGGCCTGAGCCATATTTTGGAGCCAAATTCTGGCTCTCTGCATGTATTCGCAGTTTGAAATTGAGAACTTTTTTATCCCCAACATATGCCAAGTACTGAAAGCGGCGTTTGGTCACATTTGTCACAAACCTTCCTGCAGTTTTCAAAATATCAAAAACATCCCAATATCGAGGACTGAGCCATATTTTGGAGCCAAATTTTGGTTCTCTGCATGTATTCGCAGTTTGAAATTGCGATTTTTTTTATCCCCAACATATGGCAAGTACTGGAAGAGGCGTTTGGTCACATTTGTCCCAATCTTCCCTGCAGTTTTCAAAATATCAAAAACATCCCAATATCGAGGCCTGAGCCATATTTTGCAGCCAAATTCTGGCTCTCTGCACGTATTCCCAGTTTGAAATTATGACTTATTATACCCAACATATGCCAAGTACTGAAAGCGGCAATGAGTCACATTTAGCACAAACTCCCCTGCAGTTTTCAAAATATCCAAAACCTCATAATTTCGAGGCCTGAGCCATATTTTGGAGCTAAATTCTGGCTCTGTGCACATCTTCTCAGTTTAAAAATACGACTTTTTATACCCAACATATCCCCAAGTGCTGAAAGTGGCAATGAGTCACATTTTGCACAAACTCCCCTGCAGTTTTCAGAATATCCCAATTTCAAGGCCTGAGCCATATTTTGGAGCCAAATTCTGGCTCTAAGCACGTATTCGCAGTTTGATAATACAACTTTTTATACCCAACATATGCCAAGTCCTGAAAGCGGCAGTGAGTCACATTTTGCCCAAACTCCCCTCCAGTTTTCAAAATAACGCCAATAACCCAATTTCATGGCCAGAGCCATATTTTAAAACCAAATTCTGGCTCACTGCACGTATTCGCAGTTTGAAATTACATCTTTTTATACCCAATATATGCCAAGTACTGAAAGCGGCGTTTGGTCACATTTGTCCCAAACCTCCCTGCAGTTTTCAAAATATCCCAAACATCCCAATATCGAAGCCTGAGCCATATTTTAGAGCCAAATTCTGGCTCTCTGCACGTATTCGCAGTTTGAAATTACGAATTTTTTTTACCCAACATATGCGAAGTACTGAAAGCAGCGTTTGGTCACATTTTGCACAAACTCCCCTGCAGTTTTCAAAGTAATTCCAAATATCCCAATTTCGAGGCCCTGAGCCATATTTTGGAGCCAAATTCTGGCTCTCTGCACGTATTCACAGTTTGAAATAACGACTTTTTTATACCCAACATATGCCAAGTACTGAAAGCGGCGTTTGGTCACATTTGTCCCAATCCCCCCTTCAGTTTTCAAAATATCCCAAACATCGCAATTTCGAGGCCTGAGCCATATTTTGGAGCCAAATTCTGGCTCTCTGCACGTATTCGCAGTTTGAAATTACGAATTTTTTTTACCCAACATATGCGAAGTACTGAAAGCGGCGTTTGGTCACATTTTGCACAATCTCCCCTGCAGTTTTCAGAATATCCCAAATATCCCAATTTCAAGGCCTGAGCCATATTTTGGAGCCAAATTCTGGCTCTATGCACGTATTCGCAGTTTGATAATACGACTTTTTATACCTAACATATGCCAAGTCCTGAAAGCGGCAGTGAGTCACATTTAGCACAAACTCCCCCGCAGTTTTCGAAATATCCAAAATATCTAAATTTCGAGGCCTGAGCCATATTTTGCATCCAAATTCGGGCTCTCTGCACGTATTCGCAGTTTGAAATTGCGACTTTTTTATACTTAACATATGCCAAGTACTGAAAGCGACGTTTAGTCACATTTGTCCCAAACCTCCCTGCAGTTTTTAAAATATCCCAAATATCCCAATTTCGAGGCCTGAGCCATATTTTGGAGCCAAATTCTGGCTCTCTGCACGTATTCCCAGTTTGATTTTACAACTTTTTATACCCAACATATGCCAAGTACTGGACGCGGCAGTGAGTCACATTTTGCACAAACTCCCCTGCAGTTTTCAAAATATCCCAAACATCCCAATTTGGAGGCCTGAGCCATATTTTGGAGCCAAATTCAGGCTCTCTGCACGTATTCGCTGTTTGAAATAACGAATTTTTATACCCAACATATGCCAAGTACTGAAAGCGGCGTTTAACTACATTTGTCCAAAACCTCCCTGCAGTTTTCAAAATATCCCAAACATCCCAATATCGAGGCCTGAGTCATATTTCTGAGCAATATGCTGGCTCTCTGCACGTATTCGCAGTTTGAAATTACGACTTTTTATACGGAACATATGCCAAGTACTGAAAGCGGCGTTTGGTCATATTTGTCCCAAACCCCCCTTCAGTTCTCAAAATATCCCAAACATCCAAATTTCGAGACCTGAGCCAAATTCAGGCTCTATGCACGTATTCGCAGTTTGAAATTACAATTTTTTATACCCAACATATGTGAAGTCCTGAAAGCGGCAGTAAGTCACATTTTGCACAAACTCCCCTTCAGTTTTCGAAATATGCCAAATATCCCAATTTCGAGGCCTGAGCCAAATTTTGGATCTAAATTCTGGCTCTCTGCACGTATTTTCAGTTTGAAATTGCGACTTTTTTATACTCAACATATGCCAAGTACGGAAAGCGGCGTTTGGTCATATTTGTCCCAAACCTTCCTGCAGTTTTCAAAATATCCCAAATATCCCAATTTCGAGGCCTGAGCCATATTTTGGAGCCAAATATAGGCTCTCTGCACGTATTCGCAGATTGAAATTACGACTTTTTATACCCAACATATGCAAAGTCCTGAAAGCAGCAGTGAGTCACATTTTGCACAAACTTCCCTTCAGTTTTCAAAATATCCCAAATATCCCAATTTCGAGGCCTGAGCCATATTTTAGAGCCAAATTCTGGCTCTCTGCACGTATTTGCAGTTTGAAATTGCGACTTTTTTATACCCAACATATGCCAAGTACTGAAAGCGGTGTTTGGTCACATTTGTCCAAATCGCCCCTGCAGTTTTCAAAATATCAAAAACATCCCAATAACGAGGCCTGAGCCATATTTTGGAGCCAAATTCTGGCTCTCTGCACGTATTCGCAGTTTGAAATTACGAATTTTTTGTACCCAACATATGCGAAGTACTGAAAGCGGCGTTTGGTCACATTTTGCACAAACTCCACTGCAGTTTTCAGAATATCCCAAATATCCCAATTTCGAGGCCTGAGCCATATTTTGGATCCAAATTCTGGCTCTCTGCACTGATTCGCAGTTTGAAATTACGACTTTTTATACCCAACATTTTCCAAGTACTGAAAGCGGCGTTTGGTTACATATGTCCCAAACCTCCCTGCAGTTTTCAAAATATCCCAATTATCCCAATTTCGATACCTGAGCCATATTTTGGAGCCAAATTCTCGCTCTCTGCACGTATTCGCAGTTTGATTTTACAACTTTTTATACCCAACATATGCCAAGTATTGGACGCGGCAGTGAGTCACATTTTGCACAAACTCCCCTGCAGTTTTCATAATATCCCAAACATCCCAATTTCGAGGCCTGAGCCATATTTTGGAGCCAAATTCTGGCTCTCTGCAAGTATTCGCAGTTTGAAATTACGATTTTTTATACCCAACATATGCCAAGTACTGAAAGCGGCGTTTGGTCACATTTGTCCCAATCTTCCCTGCAGTTTTCAAAATATCAAAAACATCCCAATATCGAGGCCTGAGCCATATTTTGCAGCCAAATTCTGGCTCTCTGCACGTATTCCCAGTTTGAAATTATGACTTATTATACCCAACATATGCCAAGTACTGAAAGCGACAATGAGTCACATTTAGCACAAACTCCCCTGCAGTTTTCAAAATATCCAAAACATCATAATTTCGAGGCCTGAGCCATATTTTGGAGCTAAATTCTGGCTCTGTGCACATCTTCTCAGTTTAAAAATACGACTTTTTATACCCAACATATCCCCAAGTGCTGAAAGTGGCAATGAGTCACATTTTGCACAAACTCCCCTGCAGTTTTCAGAATATCCCAATTTCAAGGCCTGAACCATATTTTGGAGTCAAATTCTGGCTCTATGCACGTATTCGCAGTTTGATAATACAACTTTTTATACCCAACATATGCCAAGTCCTGAAAGCGGCAGTGAGTCACATTTTGCCCAAACTCCCCTCCAGTTTTCAAAATAACGCCAATAACTCAATTTCATGGCCAGAGCCATATTTTAAAACCAAATTCTGGCTCACTGCACGTATTCGCAGTTTGAAATTACATCTTTTTATACCCAACATATGCCAAGTACTGAAAGCGGCGTTTGGTCACAATTTGTCCCAAACCTCCCTGCAGTTTTCAAAATATCCCAAACATCCCAATATCGAAGCCTGAGCCATATTTTAGAGCCAAATTCTGGCTCTCTGCACGTATTCGCAGTTTGAAATTACGAATTTTTTTTACCCAACATATGCGAAGTACTGAAAGCAGCGTTTGGTCACATTTTGCACAAACTCCCCTGCAGTTTTCAAAGTAATTCCAAATATCCCAATTTCGAGGCCCTGAGCCATATTTTGGAGCCAAATTCTGGCTCTCTGCACGTATTCACAGTTTGAAATAACGACTTTTTTATACCCAACATATGCCAAGTACTGAAAGCGGCGTTTGGTCACATTTGTCCCAATCCCCCCTTCAGTTTTCAAAATATCCCAAACATCGCAATTTCGAGGCCTGAGCCATATTTTGGAGCCAAATTCTGGCTCTCTGCACGTATTCGCAGTTTGAAATTTCGAATTTTTTTTACCCAACATATGCGAAGTACTGAAAGCGGCGTTTGGTCACATTTTGCACAATCTCCCCTGCAGTTTTCAGAATATCCCAAATATCCCAATTTCAAGGCCTGAGCCATATTTTGGAGCCAAATTCTGGCTCTATGCACGTATTTGCAGTTTGATAATACGACTTTTTATACCTAACATATGCCAAGTCCTGAAAGCGGCAGTGAGTCACATTTTGCACAAACTCCACCGCAGTTTTCGAAATATCCAAAATATCTAAATTTCGAGGCCTGAGCCATATTTTGCATCCAAATTCGGGCTCTCTGCACGTATTCGCAGTTTGAAATTGCGACTTTTTTATACTTAACATATGCCAAGTACTGAAAGCGACGTTTAGTCACATTTGTCCCAAACCTCCCTGCAGTTTTCAAAATATCCCAAATATCCCAATTTCGAGGCCTGAGCCATATTTTGGAGCCAAATTCTGGCTCTCTGCACCAATTCGCAGTTTGATTTTACAACTTTTTATACCCAACATATGCCAAGTACTGGACGCGGCAGTGAGTCACATTTTGCACAAACTCCCCTGCAGTTTTCAAAATATCCCAAACATCCCAATTTGGAGGCCTGAGCCATATTTTGGAGCCAAATATAGGCTCTCTGCACGTATTCGCAGATTGAAATTGCGACTTTTTATTCCCAACATATGCAAAGTCCTGAAAGCAGCAGTGAGTCACATTTTGCACAAACTTCCCTTCAGTTTTCAAAATATCCCAAATATCCCAATTTCGAGGCCTGAGCCATATTTTAGAGCCAAATTCTGGCACTCTGCACGTATTTGCAGTTTGAAATTGCGACTTTTTTATACCCAACATATGCCAAGTACTGAAAGCGGTGTTTGGTCACATTTGTCCCAATCGCCCCTGCAGTTTTCAAAATATCAAAAACATCCCAATATCGAGGCCTGAGCCATATTTTGGAGCCAAATTCTGGCTCTCTGCACGTATTCGCAGTTTGAAATTACGAATTTTTTGTACCCAACATATGCGAAGTACTGAAAGCGGCGTTTGGTCACATTTTGCACAAACTCCACTGCAGTTTTCAGAATATCCCAAATATCCCAATTTCGAGGCCTGAGCCATTTTTTGGATCCAAATTCTGGCTCTCTGCACGTATTCGCAGTTTGATTTTACAACTTTTTATACCCAACATATGCCAAGTACTGGACGCGGCAGTGAGTCACATTTTGCACAAACTCCCCTGCAGTTTTCAAAATATCCCAAACATCCCAATTTGGAGGCCTGAGCCATATTTTGGAGCCAAATTCAGGCTCTCTGCACGTATTCGCTGTTTGAAATAACGAATTTTTATACCCAACATATGCCAAGTACTGAAAGCGGTGTTTAACAACATTTGTCCAAAACCTCCCTGCAGTTTTCAAAATATCCCAAACATCCCAATATCGAGGCCTGAGCCATATTTCTGAGCAATATGCTGGCTCTCTGCACGTATTCGCAGTTTGAAATTACAACTTTTTATACGGAACATATGCCAAGTACTGAAAGCGGCGTTTGGTCATATTTGTCCCAAACCCCCCTTCAGTTCTCAAAATATCCCAAACATCCAAATTTCGAGACCTGAGCCAAATTCTGGCTCTATGCACGTATTCGCAGTTTGAAATTACGATTTTTTATACCCAACATATGTGAAGTCCTGAAAGCGGCAGTAAGTCACATTTTGCACAAACTCCCCTTCAGTTTTCGAAATATGCCAAATATCCCAATTTCGAGGCCTGAGCCAAATTTTGGATCTAAATTCTGGCTCTCTGCACGTATTTTCAGTTTGAAATTGCGACTTTTTTATACTCAACATATGCCAAGTACGGAAAGCGGCGTTTGGTCATATTTGTCCCAAACCTTCCTGCAGTTTTCAAAATATCCCAAATATCCCAATTTCGAGGCCTGAGCCATATTTTGGAGCCAAATATAGGCTCTCTGCACGTATTCGCAGATTGAAATTACGAATTTTTATACCCAACATATGCAAAGTCCTGAAAGCAGCAGTGAGTCACATTTTGCACAAACTTCCCTTCAGTTTTCAAAATATCCCAAATATCCCAATTTCGAGGCCTGAGCCATATTTTAGAGCCAAATTCTGGCTCTCTGCACGTATTTGCAGTTTGAAATTGCGACTTTTTTATACCCAACATATGCCAAGTACTGAAAGCGGTGTTTGGTCACATTTGTCCAAATCGCCCCTGCAGTTTTCAAAATATCAAAAACATCCCAATAACGAGGCCTGAGCCATATTTTGGAGCCAAATTCTGGCTCTCTGCACGTATTCGCAGTTTGAAATTACGAATTTTTTGTACCCAACATATGCGAAGTACTGAAAGCGGCGTTTGGTCACATTTTGCACAAACTCCACTGCAGTTTTCAGAATATCCCAAATATCCCAATTTCGAGGCCTGAGCCATATTTTGGATCCAAATTCTGGCTCTCTGCACTGATTCGCAGTTTGAAATTACGAATTTTTATACCCAACATTTTCCAAGTACTGAAAGCGGCGTTTGGTTACATATGTCCCAAACCTCCCTGCAGTTTTCAAAATATCCCAATTATCCCAATTTCGATACCTGAGCCATATTTTGGAGCCAAATTCTCGCTCTCTGCACGTATTCGCAGTTTGATTTTACAACTTTTTATACCCAACATATGCCAAGTATTGGACGCGGCAGTGAGTCACATTTTGCACAAACTCCCCTGCAGTTTTCATAATATCCCAAACATCCCAATTTCGAGGCCTGAGCCATATTTTGGAGCCAAATTCTGGCTCTCTGCAAGTATTCGCAGTTTGAAATTACGATTTTTTATACCCAACATATGCCAAGTACTGAAAGCGGCGTTTGGTCACATTTGTCCCAATCTTCCCTGCAGTTTTCAAAATATCAAAAACATCCCAATATCGAGGCCTGAGCCATATTTTGCAGCCAAATTCTGGCTCTCTGCACGTATTCCCAGTTTGAAATTATGACTTATTATACCCAACACATGCCAAGTACTGAAAGCGGCAATGAGTCACATTTAGCACAAACTCCCCTGCAGTTTTCAAAATATCCAAAACGTCATAATTTCGAGGCCTGAGCCATATTTTGGAGCTAAATTCTGGCTCTGTGCACATCTTCTCAGTTTAAAAATACGACTTTTTATACCCAACATATCCCCAAGTGCTGAAAGTGGCAATGAGTCACATTTTGCACAAACTCCCCTGCAGTTTTCAGAATATCCCAATTTCAAGGCCTGAGCCATATTTTGGAGTCAAATTCTGGCTCTATGCACGTATTCGCAGTTTGATAATACAACTTTTTATACCCAACATATGCCAAGTCCTGAAAGCGGCAGTGAGTCACATTTTGCCCAAACTCCCCTCCAGTTTTCAAAATAACGCCAATAACTCAATTTCATGGCCAGAGCCATATTTTAAAACCAAATTCTGGCTCACTGCACGTATTCGCAGTTTGAAATTACATCTTTTTATACCCAACATATGCCAAGTACTGAAAGCGGCGTTTGGTCACAATTTGTCCCAAACCTCCCTGCAGTTTTCAAAATATCCCAAACATCCCAATATCGAAGCCTGAGCCATATTTTAGAGCCAAATTCTGGCTCTCTGCACGTATTCGCAGTTTGAAATTACGAATTTTTTTTACCCAACATATGCGAAGTACTGAAAGCAGCGTTTGGTCACATTTTGCACAAACTCCCCTGCAGTTTTCAAAGTAATTCCAAATATCCCAATTTCGAGGCCCTGAGCCATATTTTGGAGCCAAATTCTGGCTCTCTGCACGTATTCACAGTTTGAAATAACGACTTTTTTATACCCAACATATGCCAAGTACTGAAAGCGGCGTTTGGTCACATTTGTGCCAATCCCCCCTTCAGTTTTCAAAATATCCCAAACATCGCAATTTCGAGGCCTGAGCCATATTTTGGAGCCAAATTCTGGCTCTCTGCACGTATTCGCAGTTTGAAATTACGAATTTTTTTTACCCAACATATGCGAAGTACTGAAAGCGGCGTTTGGTCACATTTTGCACAATCTCCCCTGCAGTTTTCAGAATATCCCAAATATCCCAATTTCAAGGCCTGAGCCATATTTTGGAGCCAAATTCTGGCTCTATGCACGTATTCGCAGTTTGATAATACGACTTTTTATACGGAACATATGCCAAGTACTGAAAGCGGCGTTTGGTCATATTTGTCCCAAACCCCCCTTCAGTTCTCAAAATATCCCAAACATCCAAATTTCGAGACCTGAGCCAAATTCTGGCTCTATGCACGTATTCGCAGTTTGAAATTACGATTTTTTATACCCAACATATGTGAAGTCCTGAAAGCGGCAGTAAGTCACATTTTGCACAAACTCCCCTTCAGTTTTCGAAATATGCCAAATATCCCAATTTCGAGGCCTGAGCCAAATTTTGGATCCAAATTCTGGCTCTCTGCACGTATTTTTCAGTTTGAAATTGCGACTTTTTTATACTCAACATATGCCAAGTACGGAAAGCGGCGTTTGGTCATATTTGTCCCAAACCTTCCTGCAGTTTTCAAAATATCCCAAATATCCCAATTTCGAGGCCTGAGCCATATTTTGGAGCCAAATATAGGCTCTCTGCACGTATTCGCAGATTGAAATTACGACTTTTTATTCCCAACATATGCAAAGTCCTGAAAGCAGCAGTGAGTCACATTTTGCACAAACTTCCCTTCAGTTTTCAAAATATCCCAAATATCCCAATTTCGAGGCCTGAGCCATATTTTAGAGCCAAATTCTGGCACTCTGCACGTATTTGCAGTTTGAAATTGCGACTTTTTTATACCCAACATATGCCAAGTACTGAAAGCGGTGTTTGGTCACATTTGTCCCAATCGCCCCTGCAGTTTTCAAAATATCAAAAACATCCCAATATCGAGGCCTGAGCCATATTTTGGAGCCAAATTCTGGCTCTCTGCACGTATTCGCAGTTTGAAATTATGAATTTTTTGTACCCAACATATGCGAAGTACTGAAAGCGGCGTTTGGTCACATTTTGCACAAACTCCACTGCAGTTTTCAGAATATCCCAAATATCCCAATTTCGAGGCCTGAGCCATATTTTGGATCCAAATTCTGGCTCTCTGCACTGATTCGCAGTTTGAAATTACGACTTTTTATACCCAACATATTCCAAGTACTGAAAGCGGCGTTTGGTTACATTTGTCCCAAACCTCCCTGCAGTTTTCAAAATATCCCAATTATCCCAATTTCGATACCTGAGCCATATTTTGGAGCCAAATTCTCGCTCTCTGCACGTATTCGCAGTTTGATTTTACAACTTTTTATACCCAACATATGCCAAGTATTGGACGCGGCAGTGAGTCACATTTTGCACAAACTCCCCTGCAGTTTTCATAATATCCCAAACATCCCAATTTCGAGGCCTGAGCCATATTTTGGAGCCAAATTCTGGCTCTCTGCAAGTATTCGCAGTTTGAAATTACGATTTTTTATACCCAGCATATGCCAAGTACTGAAAGCGGCGTTTGGTCACATTTGTCCCAAACCTCCCTGTAGTTTTCAAAATATCCCAAACATCCCAATATCGAAGCCTGAGCCATATTTTAGAGCCAAATTCTGGCTCTCTGCACGTATTCGCAGTTTGAAATTACGAATTTTTTTTACCCAACATATGCGAAGTACTGAAAGCAGCGTTTGGTCACATTTTGCACAAACTCCCCTGCAGTTTTCAAAGTAATTCCAAATATCCCAATTTCGAGGCCCTGAGCCATATTTTGGAGCCAAATTCTGGCTCTCTGCACGTATTCACAGTTTGAAATAACGACTTTTTTATACCCAACATATGCCAAGTACTGAGAGCGGCGTTTGGTCACATTTGTCCCAATCCCCCCTTCAGTTTTCAAAATATCCCAAACATCGCAATTTCGAGGCCTGAGCCATATTTTGGAGCCAAATTCTGGCTCTCTGCACGTATTCGCAGTTTGAAATTACGAATTTTTTTTACCCAACATATGCGAAGTACTGAAAGCGGCGTTTGGTCACATTTTGCACAATCTCCCCTGCAGTTTTCAGAATATCCCAAATATCCTAATTTCAAGGCCTGAGCCATATTTTGGAGCCAAATTCTGGCTCTATGCACGTATTCGCAGTTTGATAATACGACTTTTTATACCTAACATATGCCAAGTCCTGAAAGCGGCAGTGAGTCACATTTTGCACAAACTCCCCCGCAGTTTTCGAAATATCCAAAATATCTAAATTTCGAGGCCTGAGCCATATTTTGCATCCAAATTCAGGCTCTCTGCACGTATTCGCAGTTTGAAATTGCGACTTTTTTATACCTAATATATGCCAAGTACTGAAAGCGACGTTTAGTCACATTTGTCCCAAACCTCCCTGCAGTTTTCAAAATATCCCAAATATCCCAATTTCGAGGCCTGAGCCATATTTTGGAGCCAAATTCTGGCTCTCTGCACGTATTCGCAGTTTGATTTTACAACTTTTTATACCCAACATATGCCAAGTACTTAACGCGGCAGTGAGTCACATTTTGCACAAACTCCCCCGCAGTTTTCAAAATATCCCAAACATCCCAATTTGGAGGCCTGAGCCATATTTTAGAGCCAAATTCAGGCTCTCTGCACGTATTCGCTGTTTGAAATTATGAATTTTTATACCCAACATATGCCAAGTACTGAAAGCGGCGTTTAACTACATTTGTCCAAAACCTCCCTGCAGTTTTCAAAATATCCCAAACATCCCAATATCGAGGCCTGAGCCATATTTCTGAGCAATATGCTGGCTCTCTGCACGTATTCGCAGTTTGAAATTACGACTTTTTATACGGAACCTATGCCAAGTACTGAAAGCGGCGTTTGGTCATATTTGTCCCAAACCCCCCTTCAGTTCTCAAAATATCCCAAACATCCAAATTTCGAGACCTGAGCCAAATTCTGGCTCTATGCACGTATTCGCAGTTTGAAATTACGATTTTTTATACCAAACATATGTGAAGTCCTGAAAGCGGCAGTAAGTCACATTTTGCACAAACTCCCCTTCAGTTTTCGAAATATGCCAAAAATCTAAATTTCGAGGCCTGAGCCAAATTTTGGATCCAAATTCTGGCTCTCTGCACGTATTTTCAGTTTGAAATTGCGACTTTTTTATACTCAACATATGCCAAGTACGGAAAGCGGCGTTTGGTCATATTTGTCCCAAACCTTCCTGCAGTTTTCAAAATATCCCAAATATCCCAATTTCGAGGCCTGAGCCATATTTTGGAGCCAAATATAGGCTCTCTGCACGTATTCGCAGATTGAAATTACGACTTTTTATACCCAACATATGCAAAGTCCTGAAAGCAGCAGTGAGTCACATTTTGCACAAACTTCCCTTCAGTTTTCAAAATATCCCAAATATCCCAATTTCGAGGCCTGAGCCATATTTTAGAGCCAAATTCTGGCTCTCTGCACGTATTTGCAGTTTGAAATTGCGACTTTTTTATACCCAACATATGCCAAGTACTGAAAGCGGTGTTTGGTCACATTTGTCCAAATCGCCCCTGCAGTTTTCAAAATATCAAAAACATCCCAATATCGAGGCCTGAGCCATATTTTGGAGCCAAATTCTGGCTCTCTGCACGTATTCGCAGTTTGAAATTACGAATTTTTTGTACCCAACATATGCGAAGTACTGAAAGCGGCGTTTGGTCACATTTTGCACAAACTCCACTGCAGTTTTCAGAATATCCCAAATATCCCAATTTCGAGGCCTGAGCCATATTTTGGATCCAAATTCTGGCTCTCTGCACTGATTCGCAGTTTGAAATTACGACTTTTTATACCCAACATATTCCAAGTACTGAAAGCGGCGTTTGGTTACATTTGTCCCAAACCTCCCTGCAGTTTTCAAAATATCCCAATTATCCCAATTTCGATACCTGAGCCATATTTTGGAGCCAAATTCTCGCTCTCTGCACGTATTCGCAGTTTGATTTTACAACTTTTTATACCCAACATATGCCAAGTATTGGACGCGGCAGTGAGGCAAATTTTGCTCAAACTCCCCAGCAGTTTTCAAAATATCCCAAACATCCCAATTTCGAGGCCTGAGCCATATTTTGGAGCCAAATTCTGGCTCTCTGCAAGTATTCGCTGTTTGAAATTACGATTTTTTATACCCAACATATGCCAAGTACTGAAAGCGGCGTTTAACTACATTTGTCCAAAACCTCCCTGCAGTTTTCAAAATATCCCAAACATCCCAACATCGAGGCCTGAGCCATATTTCTGAGCAATATGCTGGCTCTCTGCACGTATTCGCAGTTTGAAATTACGACTTTTTATACGGAACATATGCCAAGTACTGAAAGCGGCGTTTGGTCATATTTGTCCCAAACCCCCCTTCAGTTCTCAAAATATCCCAAACATCCAAATTTCGAGACCTGAGCCAAATTCTGGCTCTATGCACGTATTCGCAGTTTGAAATTACGATTTTTTATACCCAACATATGTGAAGTCCTGAAAGCGGCAGTAAGTCACATTTTGCACAAACTCCCCTTCAGTTTTCGAAATATGCCAAAAATCTAAATTTCGAGGCCTGAGCCAAATTTTGGATCCAAATTCTGGCTCTCTGCACGTATTTTCAATTTGAAATTGCGACTTTTTTATACTCAACATATGCCAAGTACGGAAAGCGGCGTTTGGTCATATTTGTCCCAAACCTTCCTGCAGTTTTCAAAATATCCCAAATATCCCAATTTCGAGGCCTGAGCCATATTTTGGAGCCAAATATAGGCTCTCTGCACGTATTCGCAGATTGAAATTACGACTTTTTATACCCAACATATGCAAAGTCCTGAAAGCAGCAGTGAGTCACATTTTGCACAAACTTCCCTTCAGTTTTCAAAATATCCCAAATATCCCAATTTCGAGGCCTGAGCCAAATTTTAGAGCCAAATTCGCGCTCTCTGCACGTATTTGCAGTTTGAAATTGCGACTTTTTTATACCCAACATATGCCAAGTACTGAAAGCGGTGTTTGGTCACATTTGTCCAAATCGCCCCTGCAGTTTTCAAAATATCAAAAACATCCCAATATCGAGGCCTGAGCCATATTTTGGAGCCAAATTCTGGCTCTCTGCACATATTCGCAGTTTGAAATTACGAATTTTTTGTACCCAACATATGCGAAGTACTGAAAGCGGCGTTTGGTCACATTTTGCACAAACTCCACTGCAGTTTTCAGAATATCCCAAATATCCCAATTTCGAGGCCTGAGCCATATTTTGGATCCAAATTCTGGCTCTCTGCACTGATTCGCAGTTTGAAATTACGACTTTTTATACCCAACATATTCCAAGTACTGAAAGCGGCGTTTGGTTACATTTGTCCCAAACCTCCCTGCAGTTTTCAAAATATCCCAATTATCCCAATTTCGATACCTGAGCCATATTTTGGAGCCAAATTCTCGCTCTATGCACGTATTCGCAGTTTGATTTTACAACTTTTTATACCCAACATATGCCAAGTATTGGACGCGGCAGTGAGGCAAATTTTGCACAAACTCCCCATCAGTTTTCAAAATATCCCAAACATCCCAATTTCGAAACCTGAGCCATATTTTGGAGCCAAATTCTGGCTCTCTGCAAGTATTCGCAGTTTGAAATTACGATTTTTTATACCCAACATATGCCAAGTACTGAAAGCGGCGTTTGGTCACATTTGTCGCAAACCTTCCTTCAGTTTTCAAAATATCCCAAACATCCCAATATCGAGTACTGAGCCATATTTTGGAGCCAAATTCTGACTCTCTGAACGTATTTGCAGTTTGAAATTGCGACTTTTTTATACCCAACATATGCCAAGTACTGAAAGCGGCGTTTGGCCACATTTGTCACAAACCTTCATGCAGTTTTCAAAATATCAAAAACATCCCAATATCGAGGACTGAGCCATATTTTTAAGCCAAATTCTGACTCTCTGAACGTATTTGCAGTTTGAAATTGCGACTTTTTTATACCCAACATATGCCAAGTACTGAAAACCGCGTTTGGTCACATTTGTCCCAATCCCCCCTGCAGTTTTCAAAATATCAAAAACATCCCAATATCGAGGCCTGAGCCATATTTTGGAGCCAAATTCTGGTTCTCTGCATGTATTCGCAGTTTGAAATTGCGAATTTTTTTACCCCCAACATATGGCAAGTACTGGAAGAGGCGTTTGGTCACATTTGTCCCAAACCTCCCTCCAGTTTTCAAAATATCCCAAACATCCCAATTTCGAGGCCTGATCTATATTTTGGAGCCAAATTCTGGCTGTATGCACGTATTCGCAGTTTGATATTACGAATTTTTATACCCAACATATGCCAAGGACTGAAAATGGCAGTGAGTCACATTTTGCACAAACTCCCCTGCAGTTTTCAGAATATCCCAAATATCCCAATTTCGTGGCCCTGAGCCATATTTTAGAGCCAAATTCTGGCTCTCTGCACGTATTCACAGTTTGAAATAACGACTTTTTTATACCCAACATATGCCAAGTACTGAAAGCGGCGTTTGGTCACATTTGTCCCAATCCCCCCTTCAGTTTTCAATATATTCCAAACATCGCAATTTCGAGGCCTGAGCCATATTTTGGAGCCAAATTCTGGCTCTCTGCACGTATTCACAGTTTGAAATTACGAATTTTTTTTACCCAACATATGCGAAGTACTGAAAGCGACGTTTGATTACATTTTGCACAAACTCCCCTGCAGTTTTCAGAATATCCCAAATATCCCAATTTCAAGGCCTGAGCCATATTTTGGAGCCAAATTCTGGCTCTATGCACGTATTCGCAGTTTGATAATACGACTTTTTATACCCAACATATGCCAAGTCCTGAAAGCGGCAGTGAGTCACATTTTGCCAAAACTCCCCTCTAGTTTTCAAAAAACGCCAATATCCCAATTTCATGGCCAGAGCCATATTTTGAAACCAAATTCTGGCTCTCTGCACGTATTCGCAGTTTGAAATTACGTATTTTTATACCCAACATATGCCAAGTACTGAAAGCGGCGTTTGGTCACATTTCTCCCAAACCTCCATGCAGTTTTCAAAATATCCCAAACATCCCAATATCGCGGCCTGAGCCATATTTTAGATCCAAATTCTGGCTCTCTGCATGTATTCGCTGTTTGAAATTACGATTTTTTTTTACCCAACATATGCGAAGTACTGAAAGCGGCGTTTGGTCACATTTTGCACAAACTCCCCTTCAGTTTTCAGAATATCCCAATTATCCCAATTTCAAGGCCTGAGCCATGTTTTGGAGCCAAATTCTGACTCTCTGAACGTTTTTGCAGTTTGAAATTGCGAATTTTTTATACCCAACATATGCCAAGTACTGAAAGCGGCGTTTGGTCACATTTGTCACAAACCTTCCTGCAGTTTTCAAAATATCAAAAACATCCCAATATCGAGGACTGAGCCATATTTTTAAGCCAAATTCTGACTCTCTGAACGTATTTGCAGTTTGAAATTGCGACTCTTTTATACCCAACATATGCCAAGTACTGAAAGCCGCGTTTGGTCACATTTGTCCCAATCCCCCCTGCAGTTTTCATAATATCAAAAACATACCAATATCGAGGCCTGAGCCATATTTTGGAGCCAAATTCTGGTTCTCTGCATGTATTCGCAGTTTGAAATTGCGAATTTTTTTATCCCCAACATATGGCAAGTACTGGAAGAGGCGTTTGGTGACATTTGTCCCAAACCTCCCTCCAGTTTTCAAAATATCCCAAACATCCCAATTTCGAGGCCTGATCTATATTTTGGAGCCAAATTCTGGCTCTATGCACGTATTCGCAGTTTGATATTACGAATTTTTATACCCAACATATTCCAAGTACTGAAAATGGCAGTGAGTCACATTTTACACAAACTCCCCTGCAGTTTTCAGAATATCCCAAAGATCCCAATTTCGTGGCCCTGAGCCATATTTTAGAGCCAAATTCTGGCTCTCTGCACGTATTCACAGTTTGAAATAACGACTTTTTTATACCCAATATATGCCAAGTACTGAAAGCGGCGTTTGGTCACATTTGTCCCAATCCCCCCTTCAGTTTTCAAAATAACCCAAACATCGCAATTTCGAGGCCTGAGCCATATTTTGGAGCCAAATTCTGGCTCTCTGCACGTATTCGCAGTTTGAAATTACGATTTTTTTTTACCCAACATATGCGAAGTACTGAAAGCGGCGTTTGGTCACATTTTGCACAAACTCCCCAGCAGTTTTCAGAATATCCCAAATATCCCAATTTCAAGGCCTGAGCCATATTTTG
The DNA here is from genome assembly GCF_040958095.1 of Procambarus clarkii. Lineage (NCBI taxonomy): Eukaryota > Metazoa > Arthropoda > Malacostraca > Decapoda > Cambaridae > Procambarus > Procambarus clarkii. The sequence goes on along the minus strand of NC_091180.1, from coordinate 1,284,731 downwards.
GAGCCAAATTCTGGCTCTATGCACGTATTCGCAGTTTGATAATACGACTTTTTATACCTAACATATGTCAAGTCCTGAAAGCGGCAGTGAGTCACATTTTGCACAAACTCCCCCGCAGTTTTCGAAATATCCAAAATATCTAAATTTCGAGGCCTGAGCCATATTTTGCATCCAAATTCGGGCTCTCTGCACGTATTCGCAGTTTGAAATTGCGACTTTTTTATACTTAACATATGCCAAGTACTGAAAGCGACGTTTAGTCACATTTGTCCCAAACCTCCCTGCAGCTTTCAAAATATCCCAAATATCCCAATTTCGAGGCCTGAGCCATATTTTGGAGCCAAATTTTGGCTCTCTGCACGTATTCGCTGTTTGAAATTACGAATTTTTATACCCAACATATGCCAAGTACTGAAAGCAGCTTTAAATTACATTTGTCCAAAACCTCCCTGCAGTTTTCAAAATATCCCAAACATCCCAATATCGAGGCCTGAGCCATATTTCTGAGCAATATGCTGGCTCTCTGCACGTATTCGCAGTTTGAAATTACGACTTTTTATACGGAACATATGCCAAGTACTGAAAGCGGCGTTTGGTCATATTTGTCCCAAACACCCCTTCAGTTCTCAAAATATCCCAAACATCCAAATTTCGAGACCTGAGCCAAATTCTGGCTCTATGCACGTATTCGCAGTTTGAAATTACGATTTTTTATACCCAACATATGTGAAGTCCTGAAAGTGGCAGTAAGTCACATTTTGCACAAACTCCCCTTCAGTTTTCGAAATATGCCGAAAATCTAAATTTCGAGGCCTGAGCCAAATTTTGGATCCAAATTCTGGCTCTCTGCACGTATTTTCAGTTTGAAATTGCGACTTTTTTATACTCAACATATGCCAAGTACGGAAAGCGGCGTTTGGTCATTATTGTCCCAAACCTTCCTGCAGTTTTAAAAATATCCCAAATATCCCAATTTCGAGGCCTGAGCCATATTTTGGAGCCAAATATAGGCTCTCTGCACGTATTCGCAGATTGAAATTACGACTTTTTATACCCAACATATGCAAAGTCCTGAAAGCAGCAGTGAGTCACATTTTGCACAAACTTCCCTTCAGTTTTCAAAATATCCTAAATATCCCAATTTCGAGGCCTGAGCCATATTTTAGAGCCAAATTCTGGCTCTCTGCACTTATTCGCAGTTTGAAATTACGATTTTTTATACCCAACATATGCCAAGTACTGAAAGCGGCGTTTGGTCACATTTGTCGCAAACCTTCCTTCAGTTTTCAAAATATCCAAAACATCCCAATATCGAGTACTGAGCCATATTTTGGAGCCAAATTCTGACTCTCTGAACGTTTTTGCAGTTTGAAATTGCGACTTTTTTATACCCAACATATGCCAAGTACTGAAAGCGGCATTTGGTCACATTTGTCACAAACCTTCCTGCAGTTTTCAAAATATCAAAAACATCCCAATATCGAGGACTGAGCCATATTTTTAAGCCAAATTCTGACTCTCTGAACGTATTTGCAGTTTGAAATTGCGACTTTTTTATACCCAACATATGCCAAGTACTGAAAGCCGCGTTTGGTCACATTTGTCCCAATCCCCCCTGCAGTTTTCAAAATATCAAAAACATCCCAATATCGAGGCCTGAGCCATATTTTGGAGCCAAATTCTGGTTCTCTGCATGTATTCGCAGTTTGAAATTGCGAATTTTTTTATCCCCAACATATGGCAAGTACTGGAAGAGGCGTTTGGTGACATTTGTCCCAAACCTCCCTCCAGTTTTCAAAATATCCCAAACATCCCAATTTCGAGGCCTGATCTATATTTTGGAGCCAAATTCTGGCTCTATGCACGTATTCGCAGTTTGATATTACGAATTTTTATACCCAACATATTCCAAGTACTGAAAATGGCAGTGAGTCACATTTTGCACAAACTCCCCTGCAGTTTTCAGAATGTCCCAAATATCCCAATTTCGTGGCCCTGAGCCATATTTTAGAGCCAAATTCTGGCTCTCTGCACGTATTCGCAGTTTGAAATTGCGACTTTTTTCTACTTAACATATGCCAATTACTGAAAGCGGCGTTTTGTCACATTTGTCCCAAACCTCCCTGCAGTTTTCAAAATATCCCAAATATCCCAATTTCGAGGTCTGAGCCATATTTTGGAGCCAAATTCTGGCTCTCTGCACGTATTCGCAGTTTGATTTTACAACTATTTATACCCAACATAGGCCAAGTACTGGACGCGGCAGTGAGTCACATTTTGCACAAACTCCCCTGCAGTTTTCATAATATCCCAAACATCCCAATTTCGAGGCCTGAGCCATATTTTGGAGTCAAATTCTGGCTCTCTGCAAGTATTCGCAGTTTGAAATTACGATTTTTTATACCCAACATATGCCAAGTACTGAAAGCGGCGTTTGGTCACATTTGTCCCAATCTTCCCTGCAGTTTTCAAAATATCAAAAACATCCCAATATCGAGGCCTGAGCTATATTTCGCAGCCAAATTCTGGCTCTCTGCACGTATTCGCAGTTTGAAATTATGACTTATTATACCCAACATATGCCAAGTACTGAAAGCGGCAATGAGTCACATTTAGCACAAACTCCCCTGCAGTTTTCAAAATATCCAAAACATCATAATTTCGAGGCCTGAGCCATATTTTGGAGCTAAATTCTGGCTCTGTGCACATCTTCTCAGTTTAAAAATACGACTTTTTATACCCAACATATCCCCAAGTGCTGAAAGCGGCAATGAGTCACATTATGCACAAACTCCCCTGCAGTTTTCAGAATATCCCAATTTCAAGGCCTGAGCCATATTTTGGAGCCAAATTCTGGCTCTATGCACGTATTCGCAGTTTGATAATACGACTTTTTATACCCAACATATGCCAAGTCCTGAAAGCGGCAGTGAGTCACATTTTGCCCAAACTCCCCTCCAGTTTTCAAAATAACGCCAATAACCCAATTTCATGGCCAGAGCCATATTTTGAAACCAAATTCTGGCTCACTGCACGTATTCGCAGTTTGAAATTACATCTTTTTATACCCAACATATGCCAAGTACTGAAAGCGGCGTTTGGTCACATTTGTCCCAAACCTCCCTGCAGTATTCAAAATATCCCAAACATCACAATATCGAAGCCTGAGCCATATTTTAGAGCCAAATTCTGGCTCTCTGCACGTATTCGCAGTTTGAAATTACGATTTTTTTTTACCCAACATATGCGAAGTACTGAAAGCAGCGTTTGGTCACATTTTGCACAAACTCCCCTGCAGTTTTCAAAGTAATTCCAAATATCCCAATTTCGAGGCCCTGAGCCATATTTTGGAGCCAAATTCTGGCTCTCTGCACGTATTCACAGTTTGAAATAACGACTTTTTTATACCCAACATATGCCAAGTACTGAAAGCGGCGTTTGGTCACATTTGTCCCAATCCCCCCTTCAGTTTTCAAAATATCCCAAACATCGCAATTTCGAGGCCTGAGCCATATTTTGGAGCCAAATTCTGGCTCTCTGCACGTATTCGCAGTTTGAAATTACGAATTTTTTTTTACCCAACATATGCGAAGTACTGAAAGCGGCGTTTGGTCACATTTTGCACAAACTCCCCTGCAGTTTTCAGAATATCCCAAATATCCCAATTTCAAGGCCTGAGCCATATTTTGGAGCCAAATTCTGGCTCTATGCACGTATTCGCAGTTTGATAATACGACTTTTTATACCTAACATATGCCAAGTCCTGAAAGCGGCAGTGAGTCACATTTTGCACAAACTCCCCCGCAGTTTTCGAAATATCCAAAATATCTAAATTTCGAGGCCTGAGCCATATTTTGCATCCAAATTCGGGCTCTCTGCACGTATTCGCAGTTTGAAATTGCGACTTTTTTATACTTAACATATGCCAAGTACTGAAAGCGACGTTTAGTCACATTTGTCCCAAACCTCCCTGCAGTTTTCAAAATATCCCAAATATCCCAATTTCGAGGCCTGAGCCATATTTTGGAGCCAAATTCTGGCTCTCTGCACGTATTCGCAGTTTGATTTTAAAACTTTTTATACCCAACATATGCCAAGTACTGGACGCGGCAGTGAGTCACATTTTGCACAAACTCCCCTGCAGTTTTCATAATATCCCAAACATCCTAATTTCGAGGCCTGAGCCATATTTTGGAGCCAAATTCTGGCTCTCTGCAAGTATTTGCAGTTTGAAATTAAGATTTTTTATACCCAACATATGCCAAGTACTGAAAGCGGCGTTTGGTCACATTTGTCCCAATCCCCCCCTGTAGTTTTCAAAATATCAAAAACATCCCAATATCGAGGCCTGAGCCATATTTTGCAGCCAAATCTTGGCTCTCTGCACGTATTCGCAGTTTGAAATTATGACTTATTATACCCAACATATGCCAAGTACTGAAAGCGGCAATGATTCACATTTTGCACAAACTCCCCTGCAGATTTCAAAATATCCCAAACATCATAATTTCGAGGCCTGAGCCATATTTTGGAGCTAAATTCGGGCGCTGTGCACATCTTCTCAGTTTAAAAATACGACTTTTTATACCCAACATATCCCCAAGTGCTTAAAGCGGCAATGAGTCACATTTTGCACAAACTCCCCTGCAGTTTTCAGAATATCGCAATTTCGAGGCCTGAGCCAAATTTTGGAGCCAAATTCTGGCTCTCTGCACGTATTCGCAGTTTGAAATTACGAATTTTTTTTACCCAACATATGCGAAGTACTGAAAGCGGCGTTTGGTCACATTTTGCACAAACTCCCCTGCAGTTTTCGAAATATCCAAAAAATCTAAATTTCGAGGCCTGAGCCATATTTTGCATCCAAATTCTGGCTCTCTGCAAGTATTCGCAGTTTGAAATTACGATTTTTTATACCCAACATATGCCAAGTACTGAAAGCGGCGTCTGGTCACATTTGTCCCAATCCCCCCTGCAGTTTTGAAAATATCAAAAACATCCCAATATTTAGGCCTGAGCCATATTTTGCAGCCAAATTCTGGCTCTCTGCACGTATTCGCAGTTTGAAATTATGACTTATTATACCCAACATATGCCAAGTACTGAAAGCGGCAATGAGTCACATTTTCCACAAACTCCCCTGCAGTTTTCAGAATATCCCAATTTCAAGGCCTGAACCATATTTTGGAGCCAAATTCTGGCTCTATGCACGTATTCGCAGTTTGATAATACGACTTCTTATACCCAACATATGCCAAGTCCTGAAAGCAGCAGTGAGTCACATTTTTGCCAAAACTCCCCTCCAGTTTTCAAAATAACGCCAATATCCCAATTTCATGGCCAGAGTTATATTTTGAAACCAAATTCTGGCTCTCTGCACGTATTCGCAGTTTGAAATTACGTCTTTTTATACCCAACATATGCCAAGTACTGAAAGCGGCGTTTGGTCACATTTGTCCCAAACCTCCCTGCAGTTTTCAAAATATCCCAAACATCCCAATATCGAGGCCTGAGATATATTTTAGAGCCAAATTCTGGCTCTCTGCACGTATTCGCAGTTTGAAATTACGTCTTTTTATACCCAACATATGCCTAGTACTGAAAGCGGCGTTTGGTCACATTTGTCCGATACCTTCCTGCAGTTTTCAAAGTAATTCCAAATATCCCAATTTCGAGGCCCTGAGCCATATTTTGGAGCCAAATTCTGGCTCTCTGCAAGTATTCACAGTTTGAAATAACGACTTTTTTATACCCAACATATGGCAAGTACTGAAAGCGGCGTTTGGTCACATTTGTCCCAATCCCCCCTTCAGTTTTCAAAATATCCCAAACATCCCAATTTCAAGGCCTGATCCATATTTTGGAGCCAAATTCTGGCTCTATGCACGTATTCGCAGTTTGATAATACGACTTTTTATACCCAACATATGCCAAGTCCTGAAAGCGGCAGTGAGTCACATTTTGCACAAACTCCCCCGCAGTTTTCGAAATATCCAAAAAATCTAAATTTCGAGGCCTGAGCCATATTTTGCATCCAAATTCTGGCTCTCTGCAAGTATTCGCAGTTTGAAATTACGATTTTTTATACCCAACATATGCCAAGTACTGAAACCGGCGTTTGGATACATTTGTCCCAATCCCCCCTGCAGTTTTCAAAATATCAAAAACATCCCAATATCGAGGCCGGAACCATATTTTGGAGCCAAATTCTGGCTCTCTGGACGTATTCGCAGTTTGAAATTATGACTTATTATACCCAACATATGCCAAGTACTGAAAGCGGCAATGAGTCACATTTTGCACAAACTCCCCTGCAGTTTTCAGAATATCCCAAATATTCTAATTTCAAGGCCTGATCCATATTTTGGAGCCAAATTCTGGCTCTATGCACGTATTCGCAGTTTGATAATACGACTTTTTATACCCAACATATGCCAAGTCCTGAAAGCGGCAGTGAGTCACATTTTTGCCCAAACTCCCCTCCAGTTTTCAAAATAACGCCAATATCTCAATTTCATGGCCAGAGCCATATTTTGAAACCAAATTCTGGCTCTCTGCACGTATTCGCAGTTTGAAATTACGTCTTTTTATACCCAACATATGCCAAGTACTGAAAGCGGCGTTTGGTCACATTTGTCCCAAACCTCCCTGCAGTTTTCAAAATATCCCAAACATCCCAATATCGAGGCCTGAGCCATATTTTAGAGCCAAATTCTGGCTCTCTGCACGTATTCGCAGTTTGATATTACGAATTTTATACCCAACATATGCCAAGTCCTGAAATCGGCAGTGAGTCACATTTTGCCCAAACTCCCCTCCAGTTTTCAAAATAACGCCAATATCCCAATTTCATGGCCAGAGCCATATTTTGGAGCCAAATTATGGCTCTCTGCACGTATTCGCAGTTTGAAATTACGAATTATTATACCCAACATATGCAAAGTACTGAAAGCGGCAATGAGTCACATTTTGCACAAACTCCCCTGCAGTTTTCAAAATATCCCAAACATCCCAATTTGGGGGCCTGAGTCATATTTTGGAGCCAAATTCAAGCTCTACGCACGTATGCGCTATTTGAAATTACGAATTTTTATACCCAACATATGCCAAGTACTGAAAGCGGCGTTTAATTACATTTGTCCCAAACCTCCCTGCAGTTTTTAAAATATACCAAACATCCCAATATCGAGGCCTGAGCCAAATTTTGGAGCAATATGCTGGCTCTCTGCACGTATTCGAAGTTTGAAATTACGACTTTTTATAAGGAACATATGCCAAGTACTGAAAGCTGCGTTTGGTCATATTTGTCCCAAACCCCCCTTCAGTTCTCAAAATATCCCAAACATCCCAATTTCGAGACCTGAGAAAAATTCTGCCTCTATTCACGTATTCGCAGTTTGAAAATACGATTTTTTATACCCAACATATGACAAGTCCTGAAAGCGGAAGTGAGTCACATTTTGCACAAACTCCCCTGCAGTTTTCGAAATATCCCAAAAATCTAAATTTCGAGGCCTGAGCCATATTTTGGATCCAAATTCTGGCTCTCTGCACGTGTTCGCAGTTTGAAATTGCGACTTTTTTTTACCCAAAATATGCCAAGTACTGAAAGCGGCGTTTGGTCACATTTGTCCCAAACCTCCCTGCAGTTTTCAAAATATCCTAAATATCCCTATTTCGAGGCCTGAGCCATTTTTTGGAGCCAAATTCTGGCTCTCTGCACGTATTCGCAGTTTGATTTTACAGCTTTTTATACCCAACATATGCCAAGTATTGGACGCGGCAGTGAGTCAAATTTTGCACAAACTCCCCTGTAGTTTTCAAAATATCCCAAACATCCCAATTTCGAGGCCTGAGCCATATTTTGGAGCCAAATTCTGGCTCTCTGCAAGTATTCGCAGTTTGAAATTACGATTTTTTATACCCAACATATGCCAAGTACTGAAAGCGGCGTTTGGTCACATTTGTCGCAAACCTTCCTTCAGTTTTCAAAATATCCCAAACATCCCAATATCGAGTACTGATCCATATTTTGGAGCCAAATTCTGACTCTCTGAACATATTTGCAGTTTGAAATTGCGACTTTTTTATACCCAACATATGCCAAGTAATGAAAGCGGCGTTTGGTCACATTTGTCCCAATCCCCCCTGCAGTTTTCAAAATATCAAAAACATTCCAATATCGAGGCCTGAGCCATATTTTGCAGCCAAATTCTGGCTCTCTGCACGTATTCGCAGTTTGAAATTATGACTTATTATACCCTCGTAGCCTGGTGGATAGCGCGCAGGATTCGCAATTCTGTGCCGCGGGTTCGATTCCCGCACGAGGCAGAAACAAATGGGTAAAAGTTTCTTTCACCCTGAATGCCCCTATTACCTAGCAGTAAATAGGTACCTGGGAGTTAGTCAGCTGGCTTCCTGGGGGTGGAGGCCTGGTCGAGGACCGGGCCGCGGGGACACTAAAGCCCCGAAATCATCTCAAGATAACCTCAAGATTACCCAACATATGCCAAGTACTGAAAGCGGCAATGAGTCACATTTTGCACAAACTCCCCTGCAGTTTTCAAAATATCCCAAACATCATAATTTCGAGGCCTGAGCCAAATTTTGGAGCTAAATTCTGGCTCTATGCACATCTTCTCAGTTTAAAAATACGGCTTTTTATACCCAACATATCCCCAAGTGCTGAAAGCAGAAATGAGTCACATTTTGCACAAACTCCCCTGCAGTTTTCAGAATATCCCAATTTCAAGGCCTGAGCCATATTTTGGAGCCAAATTCTGGCTCTATGCACGTATTCGCAGTTTGATAATACGACTTTTTATACCCAACATATGCCAAGTCCTGAAAGCAGCAGTGAGTCACATTTTGCCCAAACTCCCCTCCAGTTTTCAAAATAACGCCAATATCCCAATTTCATGGCCAGAGCCTCATTTTGAAACCAAATTCTGGCTCTCTGCACGTATTCGCAGTTTGAAATTACGTATTTTTATACCCAACATATGCCAAGTACTGAAAGAGGCGTTTGGTCACATTTGACCCAAACCACCCTGCAGTTCTCAAAATATCCCAAACATCCCAATTTCGAGACCTGAGAAAAATTCTGCCTCTATTCACGTATTCGCAGTTTGAAAATACGATTTTTTATACCCAACATATGACAAGTCCTGAAAGCGGAAGTGAGTCACATTTTGCACAAACTCCCCTGCAGTTTTCGAAATATCCCAAAAATCTAAATTTCGAGGCCTGAGCCATATTTTGGATCCAAATTCTGGCTCTCTGCACGTGTTCGCAGTTTGAAATTGCGACTTTTTTTTACCCAAAATATGCCAAGTACTGAAAGCGGCGTTTGGTCACATTTGTCCCAAACCTCCCTGCAGTTTTCAAAATATCCTAAATATCCCTATTTCGAGGCCTGAGCCATTTTTTGGAGCCAAATTCTGGCTCTCTGCACGTATTCGCAGTTTGATTTTACAGCTTTTTATACCCAACATATGCCAAGTATTGGACGCGGCAGTGAGTCAAATTTTGCACAAACTCCCCTGTAGTTTTCAAAATATCCCAAACATCCCAATTTCGAGGCCTGAGCCATATTTTGGAGCCAAATTCTGGCTCTCTGCAAGTATTCGCAGTTTGAAATTACGATTTTTTATACCCAACATATGCCAAGTACTGAAAGCGGCGTTTGGTCACATTTGTCGCAAACCTTCCTTCAGTTTTCAAAATATCCCAAACATCCCAATATCGAGTACTGATCCATATTTTGGAGCCAAATTCTGACTCTCTGAACATATTTGCAGTTTGAAATTGCGACTTTTTTATACCCAACATATGCCAAGTAATGAAAGCGGCGTTTGGTCACATTTGTCCCAATCCCCCCTGCAGTTTTCAAAATATCAAAAACATTCCAATATCGAGGCCTGAGCCATATTTTGCAGCCAAATTCTGGCTCTCTGCACGTATTCGCAGTTTGAAATTATGACTTATTATACCCTCGTAGCCTGGTGGATAGCGCGCAGGATTCGCAATTCTGTGCCGCGGGTTCGATTCCCGCACGAGGCAGAAACAAATGGGTAAAAGTTTCTTTCACCCTGAATGCCCCTATTACCTAGCAGTAAATAGGTACCTGGGAGTTAGTCAGCTGGCTTCCTGGGGGTGGAGGCCTGGTCGAGGACCGGGCCGCGGGGACACTAAAGCCCCGAAATCATCTCAAGATAACCTCAAGATTACCCAACATATGCCAAGTACTGAAAGCGGCAATGAGTCACATTTTGCACAAACTCCCCTGCAGTTTTCAAAATATCCCAAACATCATAATTTCGAGGCCTGAGCCAAATTTTGGAGCTAAATTCTGGCTCTATGCACATCTTCTCAGTTTAAAAATACGGCTTTTTATACCCAACATATCCCCAAGTGCTGAAAGCAGAAATGAGTCACATTTTGCACAAACTCCCCTGCAGTTTTCAGAATATCCCAATTTCAAGGCCTGAGCCATATTTTGGAGCCAAATTCTGGCTCTATGCACGTATTCGCAGTTTGATAATACGACTTTTTATACCCAACATATGCCAAGTCCTGAAAGCAGCAGTGAGTCACATTTTGCCCAAACTCCCCTCCAGTTTTCAAAATAACGCCAATATCCCAATTTCATGGCCAGAGCCTCATTTTGAAACCAAATTCTGGCTCTCTGCACGTATTCGCAGTTTGAAATTACGTATTTTTATACCCAACATATGCCAAGTACTGAAAGAGGCGTTTGGTCACATTTGACCCAAACCACCCTGCAGTTCTCAAAATATCCCAAACATCCCAATATCGAGGCCTGAGCCATATTTTAGAGCCAAATTCTGGCTCTCTGCACGTATTCGCAGTTTGAAATTACGAATTTTTTTTACCAACATATGCCAAGTACTGAAAGCGGCGTTTAGTCACATTTGTCCCAAACCTCCCTGCAGTTTTCAAAATATCCCAAATATCCCAATTTCGAGGCCTGAGCCATATTTTGGAGCCAAATTCTGGCTCTCTGCACATATTCGAAGTTTGATTTTTCAACTTTTTATACCCAACATATGCCAAGTACTGGACGCGGCAGTGAGTCACATTTTGCACAAACTCCCCTGCAGTTTTCATAATATCCCAAACATCCCAATTTCGAGGCCTGAGCCATATTTTGGAGCCAAATTCTCGCTCTCTGCAAGTATTCGCAGTTTGAAATTACGATTTTTTATACCCAACATATGCAAAGAACTGAAATCGGCGTTTGGTCACATTTGTCCCAATCCCCCCTGCAGTTTTCAAAATATCAAAAACATCCCAATATCGAGGCCTGAACCATATTTTAGAGCCAAATTCTGGCTCTCTGCACGTATTCGCAGTTTGAAATTACGTATTTTTATACCCAACATATGCCAAGTACTGAAAGCGGCGTTTGGTCACATTTGTCCCAAACCTCCCTGCAGTTTTCAAAATATCCCAAACATCCCAATATCGAGGCCTGAGCCATATTTTAGAGTCAAATTCTAGCTCTCTGCACGTATTCGCAGTTTGAAATTACGAATTTTTTTTACCCAACATATGTGAAGTACTGAAAGCGGCGTTTGGTCACATTTTGCACAAACTCCCCTGCAGTTTTCAGAATATCCCAAATATCCCAATTTCAAGGCCTGAGCCATATTTTGGAGCCAAATTCTGGCTCTATGCACATATTCGCAGTTTGATAATACGACTTTTTATACCCAACATATGCCAAGTCCTGAGAGCGGCAGTGAGTCACATTTTGCACAAACTCCCCCGCAGTTTTCGAAATATCCAAAAAATCTAAATTTCGAGGCCTGAGCCATATTTTGCATCCAAATTCGGGCTCTCTGCACGTATTCGCAGTTTGAAATTGCGACTTTTTTATACTTAACATATGCCAAGTACTGAAAGCGGCGTTTAGTCACATTTGTCCCAAACCTCCCTGCAGTTTTCAAAATATCCCAAATATCCCAATTTCGAGGCCTGAGCCATATTTTGGAGCCAAATTCTGGCTCTCTGCACGTATTCGCAGTTTGATTTTACAACTTTTTATACCCAACATATGCCAAGTACTGGACGCGGCAGTGAGTCACATTTTGCACAAACTCCCCTGCAGTTTTCATAATATCCCAAACATCCCAATTTCGAGGCCTGAGCCATATTTTGGAGCCAAATTTTGGCTCTCTGCAAGTATTCGCAGTTTGAAATTACGATTTTTTATACCCAACATATTCCAAGTACTGAAAGCGGTGTTTGGTCACATTTGTCCTAATCCCCCCTGCAGTTTTCAAAATATCAAAAACATCCCAATATCGAGGCCTGAGCCATATTTTGCAGCCAAATTCTGGCTCTCTGCACGTATTCGCAGTTTGAAATTATGACTTATTATACCCAACATATGCCATGTACTGAAAGGGGCAATGAGTCACATTTTGCACTAACTCCCCTGCAGTTTTCAGAATATCCCAATTTCAAGGCCTGAGCCATATTTTGGAGCCAAATTCTGGCTCTATGCTTATCTTCTCAGTTTAAAAATACGACTTTTTATACCCAACATATCCCCAAGTGCTGAAAGCGGCAATGAGTCACATTTTGCACAAACTCCCCTGAAGTTTTCAGAATATCCAAATTTCAAGGCCTGAGCCATATTTTGGAGCCAAATTCTGGCTCTATGCACGTATTCGCAGTTTGATAATACGACTTTTTATACCCAACATATGCCAAGTACTGAAAGTGGCAGTGAGTCACATTTTGCACAAACTCCCCTGCAGTTTTCAAAGTATCCCAAATATCCCAATTTCGAGGCCCTGAGCCATATTTTGGAGCCAAATTCTGGCTCTCTGCACGTATTCACAGTTTGAAATAACAACTTTTTTATTCCCAACATATGCCAAGTACTGAAAGCGGCGTTTGGTCACATTTGTCCCAATCCCCTCTTCAGTTTTCAAAATATCCCAAACATCCCAATTTCGAGGCCTGAGCCATATTTTGATGCCAAATTCTGGCTCTCTGCACATATTCGCAATTTGAAATTACGAATTTTTTGTACCCAGCATAGGCGAAGTACTGAAAGCGGCGTTTGGTCACATTTTGCACAAACTCCCCTGCAGTTTTCAGAATATCCCAAATATCCCAATTTCGAGGCCCTAAGCCATATTTTGGAGCCAAATTCTGGCTCTCTGCACGTATTCGCAGTTTTATATTTCGACTTTTTATACCCAACAGATGCCAAGTACTGAAAGCGGCAGTGAGTCACATTTTGCACAAACTCCCCTGAAGTTTTCAAAATATCCTAAACTTCCCAATTTCCAGGCCTGAGCCATATTTTGGAGCCAAATTCTGGCTCTCTGCACGTATTCGATGCTTTAAATTACGACTTTTTATACCCAACATATGCCAAGTCCTGAAAGCGGCAGTGAGTCACATTTTGCACAAACTCCCCTGAAGTTTTCAAAATATCCCAAACATCCCAATTTGGGAGCCTGAGCCATATTTTGGAGCCAAATTCAGGCTCTCCGCAGGTATGCGCTGTTTGAAATTACGAATTTTTATACCCAACATATGCCAAGTATTGAAAGCGGCGTTTAATTACATTTGTCCCAAACCTCCCTGCAGTTTTTAAAATATACCAAACATCCCAATATCGAGGCCTGAGCCAAATTTTGGAGCAATATGGTGGCTCTCTGCACGTATTCGAAGTTTGAAATTACGACTTTTTATAGGGAACATATGCCAAGTACTGAAAGCGGCGTTTGGTCATATTTGTCCCCAACCCCCCCTTCAGTTCTTAAAATATCCCAAACATCCCAATTTCGAGACCTGAGAAAAATTCTGCCTCTATGCACGTATTCGCAGTTTAAAAATACGATTTTTTATACCCAACATATGTCAAGTCCTGAAAGCGGCAGTAAGTCACATTTTGCACAAACTCCTCTGCAGTTTTCGAAATATGCCAAATATCCAAATTTCGAGGCCTGAGCTATATTTTGGAGTCAAATTCTGGCTCTCTGCACGTATTCGCAGTTTGAAATTGCGGCTTTTTTATACCCAACATATGGCAAGTACTGGAAGCGGCGATGGGTCACATTTGTCCCAAACCTCCCTCCAGTTTCCAAAATATCCCAAACATCCCAATTTCAAGGCCTGAGCCATATTTTGGAGCCAAATTCTTGCTCAATGCACGTATTTGCAGTTTGATATTACGACTTTTTATACCCAACATATGTCAAGTCCTGAAAGCGGCAGTGAGTCACATTTTGCACAAACTCCCCTGCAGTTTTCGAAATATCACAAAAATCTAAATTTCGAGGCCTGAGCCATATTTTGGATCCAAATTGTGGCTCTCTGCATGTGTTCGCAGTTTGAAATTGACTTTTTTATACCCAACATATGCCAAGTTCTGAAAGCGGCGTTTGGTCACATTTGTCCCAAACCTCCCTGCAGTTTTCAAAATATCCCAAATATCCCAATTTCGAGGCATGAGTCATATTTTGGAGCCAAATTCTGGCTCTCGGCACGTATTCGCAGTTTGATATTAAAACTTTTTATACCCAACATATGCCAAGTACTGGACTCGGCAGTGAGTCACATTTTGCACAAACTCCCCTGCAATTTTCAAAATATCCCAAACATCCCAATTTGGAGGCCTGATCCTTATTTTGGAGCCAAATTCAGGCTCTCTACACGTATTTGCTGTTTGAAATTACGAATTTTTATACCTAACATATGCCAAGTACTGAAAGCGGCGTTTAATTACATTTGTCCCAAACCTCCCTGCAGTTTTCAAAATATCCTAAACATCCCAATATCGAGGCCTGAACCATATTTTGGAGCAATATGCTGGCTCTCTTCACGTATTCGCAGTTTGAAATTACGAACTTTATACGGAACATATGCCAAGTACTGAAAGAGGCGTTTGGTCATATTTGTCCCAAACCCCCCTTCAGTTCTCAAAATATCCCAAACATCCCAATTTCGAGACCTGAGCCAAATTCTGGCTCTATGCACGTATTCGCAGTTTGAAATTACGATTTTTTATACCCAACATATGCGAAGTACTGAAAGTGGCGTTTGGTCACAGTTGTCGCAAACCTTCCTGCAGTTTTCAAAATATCCCAAACATCCCAATATCGAGGCCTGAGCCATATTTTGGAGCCAAATTCTGACTCTCTGCACGTATTCGCAGTTTGATATTACGACTTTTTATACCCAACATATGCCAAGTACTGAAAGTGGCTGTGAGTCACATTTTGCACAAACTAAAGAGCAGTTTTCAAAATATCCCAAATATCCCAATTTCGAGGCCTGAGCCATATTTTGAAGCCAAATTCTGGCTCTGTGCATGTATTGGCAGTTTGAAATTACGACTTTTTATACCAACATATGCCAAGTACTGAAAACGGCAATGAGTCACATTTTGCACAAACTCCCCTGCAGTTTTCGAAATATCCCAAATATCCCAATTTCGAGGCCTGAACCATATTCTCGAGCCAAATTCTGACTCTCTACACGTATTCGTTTTTTGAAATTACGACTTTTTTATACCCAACATATGCCAAGTACTAAAAGTGGCGTTTGGTCACATTTGTCCCAATCCCCCCAGCAATTTTCAAAATATCCCAAACATCCCAATTTCGAGGCATGAGCCATATTTTGGAGCCAAATTCTGACTCTCTGCACGTATTCGCAGTTTGAAATTACGAATTTTTTATACCCAACATATGCCAAGTACTAAAAGTGGCGTTTGGTCATATTTGTCCCAAACTCACCTGCAGTTTTCAAAATATCCCAAACTTCCCAATTTCCAGGCCTGAGTCATATTTTGGAGCCAAATTCTGGCTCTCTGCACGTATTCGCAGTTTGAAATTGCGACTTATTATATCCAACATATGCAAAGTACTAAAAGCGGCATTTGGTCACATTTGTACCATTCCCCCCAGCAATTTTTAAAATATCCCAAACATCCCAATTTCGAGGCATGAGCCATATTTTCGAGCCAAATTCTGGCTCTCTGCACGTATTCGCAGTTTGAAATTACGTCTTTTTTATACCCAACATATGCCAAGTACTGAAAGCGGCATTTGGTCATATTTGTCCCAAACTCCCCTGCAGTTTTCAAATTATCCCAAACTTCCCAATTTCCAGGCCTGAATCATATTTTGGAGCCAAATTCAGGCTCTCTGCACGTATTCGCAGTTTAAATTACGACTTTTTATACCCAACATATGCCAAGTACTGAAAGAGGCATTTGATCATATTTGTCCCAAACTCCCCTGCAGTTTTTAAAATATCCCAAACATCCCAATTTCGAGGCCTGAGCCATATTTTGGAGCCAAATTCTGCCTCTCTGCACGTATTCGCAGTTTGAAATTGCGATTTATTATACCCAACATATGCGAAGTTCTGAAAGCGGCGTTTGGTCATGTTTGTCCCAAACTCCCCTGCAGTTTTCAAAATATTCCAGACATCCAAATTTCGAGGCCTGAGCCATATTTTGGAGCCAAATTCTGGCTCTCTGCACGTATTCGCAGTTTGAAATTGCGACTTTTTTATACCCAACATATGCAAAGTACTGAAAGCGGCGTTTAATCACATTTGTCCCAAACCTCCCTGCAGTTTTCAAAATATCTCAAACATCCCAATTTAGAGGCTTGAGCCATATTTTGGAGCCAAATTTTGGCTCTATGAACGTATTTGCTGTTTGATATTTCGTCTTTTTATACCCAACATATGCCAAGTCCTGAAAGTGGCAGTGAGTCACATTTTGAGCAAACTCCCCTGCAGTTTTCAAAATATCCCAAATATCCCAATTTCGAGGCCTGAGCCATATTTTAGAGCCAAATTCTGGCTCTCTGCACGTATTCGCAGTTTGATATTATGTCTTTTTATACCCAACATATGCCAAGTCCTGAAAGTGGCAGTGAGTCACATTTTGAGAAAACTCCCCTGCAGTTTTCAAAATATCCCAAATATCCCAATTTCGAGGCCTGATCCATATTTTAGAGCCAAATTCTGGCTCTCTGCACATTTTCGCAGTTTGAAATTACGACTTTTTATTCCCAACATATGTCAAGTCCTGAAAGCGGCGTTTGGTCATATTTGTCCCAAACTCCCCTGCAGTTTTCAAAATATCCCAAACTTCCAAATTTCCAGGCCTGAGTCATATTTTGGAGCCAAATTCAGGCTCTCTGCACGTATTCGCAGTTTGAAATTGTGACTTTTTTATACCCAACATATGCCAAGTACTGAAAGCGGTTTAGGGTCATATTTGCCCCAAAGTCCCCTGCAGTTTTAAAAATATCCCAAACATCTCAATTTCGAGGCCTGAGCCATATTTTGGAGCTAAATTCAGGCTCTCTGCACGTATTCGCAGTTTGAAATTACGACTTTTTATACACAACATATGCCAAGTACTGAAAGTGGCGTTCGGTCATATTTGTCCCAAACTCCCCTGCAGTTTTCAAAATATCCCAAACATCTCAATTTCGAGGCCTGAGTCACATTTTGGAGCCAAACTCTGGCTCTCTGCACGTATTCGCAGATTGAAATTACGACTTTTTATACCCAACGTATGCTAAGACCTGAAAGCGGCAGTGTGTGACATTTTGCACAAACTCCCCTGCAGTTTTCAAAATATCACAAACTTCCCAATTTCGTAACCTGAGCCATATTTTGGAGCCAAATTCTGGCTCTCTGCACGTATTCGCAGTTTGAAATTACGACATTTTATACCCAACATATGCGAAGTACTGAAAGCGGCGTTTGGTCACATTTGTCCCAAACCTCCCTGCAGTTTACAAAATATCCCAAACATCCCAATTTCGAGGCCTGAGACATATTTTGGAGCAAAATTCAGGCTCTATGCACGTATTCGAAGTATGAAATTACGACTTATTATACCCAACATATGCGAAGTACTGAAAGCGGCTTTTGGTCATATTTGTCCCAAACCTCCCTGCAGTTTTCAAAATATCCCAAACATCTCAATTTCGAGGCCTGAGCCATATTTTGGAGCCAAATTCTGGCTCTCTGCATGTATTCGCAGTTTGAAATTACGACTTATTATACCCAACATATGCCAAGTAATGAAAGCGGCAATGAATCACATTTTGCACAAACTCCCCTGCAGTTTTCGAAATATCTCAAAAATCCCAATTTCGAGGCTTGAGCCATATTTTCGAGCCAAATTCTGGCTCTCTACACGTATTCGTTGTTTGAAATGACGAATTTTATACCCAACATATGCCAAGTACTGAAAGCGGCGTTTGGTCATATTTGTCCCAAACTCCCCTGCAGTTTTCAAAATATCCCAAACTTCCCAATTTACAGGCCTGAGCCATATTTTGGAGCCAAATTCTGGCTCTCTGCACGTATTCGCAGTTTGAAATTACCACTTTTTTATACCCAACATATGGCAAGTACTGAAAGCGGCAGTGAGTGATAATTTGCACAAACTCACCTGCAGCTTTCGAAATATCCCAAATATCCCAATTTCGAGGCCTGAGCCACATTTTGGAGCCAAATTCTGCCACTCTGCACGTATTCGCAGTATGAAATTACGACTTTTTATACCCAACATATGCGAAGTACTGAAAGCGGCATTTGGTCACATTTTGCACAAACTCCCCTGCAGTTTTCAAAATATCCCATACTTCCCAATTTCGAGGCATGAGCCTCTCTACACGTATTCGTTGTTTGAAATTACGACTTTTTTATACCCAACATATGCCAAGTACTAAAAGCGGCATTTGGTCACATTTGTCCCAATCCCCCCAGCAATTTTCAAAATATCCCAAACATCCCAATTTCGAGGCATGAGCCATATTTTGGAGCCAAATTCTGGCTCTCTGCACGTATTCGCAGTTTGAAATTGTGACTTTTTTATACCCAACATATGCCAAGTACTGAAAGCGGCGTAGGGTCATATTTGCCCCAAAGTCCCCTGCAGTTTTAAAAATATCCCAAACATCCCAATTTCGAGGCCTGAGCCATATTTTGGAGCCAAATTCAGGCTCTCTGCACGTATTCGCAGTTAGAAATTACGACTTTTTATACCCAACATATGCCAAGTACTGAAAGCGGCGTTTTGTCATATTTGTACCCAAACTCCCCTGCAGTTTTCAAAATATCCCAAACATCTCAATTTCGAGGCCTGAGTCACATTTTGGAGCCAAATTCTGGCTATCTGCACGTATTCGCTGATTGAAATTACGACTTTTTATACCCAACGTATGCTTAGACCTGAAAGCGGCAGTGTGTGACATTTTGCACAAACTCCCCTGCAGTTTTCAAAATATCCCAAATATCCCAATTTCAAGGCCTGAGCCATATTTTGGAGCCAAATTCAGGCTCTCTGCACGTATTCGCAGTTTGAAATTACGACTTTTCATACCCAACATATGCCAAGTACTGAAATCGGCGTTTGGTCACATTTGTCCCAAACCCCCCTCTAGTTTTCAAAATATCCCAAACATCCCAATTTCGAGGCCTGAGCCATATTTTGGAGCCAAATTCTGGCTCTCTGCACGTATTCGCAGTTTGAAATTACGACATTTTATACCCAACATATGCGAAGTACTGAAAGCGGCGTTTGGTCACATTTGTCCCAAACCTTCCTGCAGTTTTCAAAATATCCCAAACATCCCAATTTCGAGGCCTGAGACATATTTTGGAGCAAAAGTCAGGCTCTATGCATGTATTCACAGTTTGAAATTACGACTTTTTATTCCCAACATATGCCAATTCCTGAAAGCGGCAGTAAGTGATATTTTGCCTAAACTCCCCTGCAGCTTTCGAAATATCCCAAATATCCCAATTTCGAGGCCTGAGCCATATTTTGGAGCCAAATTCTGCAACTCTGCACGTATTCGCAGTATGAAATTGCGACTTTTTATACCCAACATATGCGAAGTACTGAAAGCGGCTTTTGGTCATATTTGTCCCAAACTCCCCTGCAGTTTTCAAAATATCACAAACATCTCAATTTCGAGGCCTGAGCCATAGTTTGGAGCCAAATTCTGGCTCTCTGCACGTATTCGCAGTTTGAAATTGCGACTTATTATACCCAACATATGCCAAGTACTGAGAGCGGCAATGAATCACATTTTGCACAAACTCCTATGCAGTTTTCGAAATATCCCAAATATCCCAATTTCGAGGCCAGCGCCATATTTTCGAGGCAAATTCTGGCTCTCTACACGTATTCGTTGTTTGAAACTACGACTTTTTTATACCCAACACATGCCAAGTACTGAAAGCGGCGTTTGGTCATATTTGTCCCAAACTCCCCTGCAGTTTTCAAAATATCCCAAACTTCCCAATTTCCAGGCCTGAGCCATATTTTGGAGCCAAATTCTGGCTCTCTGCACGTATTCGGAGTTTGAAATTACCACTTTTTTATACCCAACATATGCCAAGTACTGAAAGCAGCGTTTGGTCACATTTGTCCCAATCCCCCCTGCAATTTTCAAAATATCACAAACATCCCAATTTCGTAACCTGAGCCATATTTTGGAGCCAAATTCTGGCTCTCTGCACGTATTCGCAAGTTGAAATTACGACTTTTTATACCCAACATATGGCAAGTACTGAAACCGGCAGTGAGTGATAATTTGCACAAACTCCCCTACAGCTTTCGAAATATCCCAAATATCCCAATTTCGAGGCCTGAGCCATATTTTGGAGCCAAATTCTGCCACTCTGCACGTATTCGCAGTATGAAATTACGACTTTTTATACCCAACATATGCGAAGTACTGAAAGCGGCATTTGGTCACATTTTGCACAAACTCCCCTGCAGTTTTCAAAATATCACAAACTTCCCAATTTCGAGGCATGAGCCTCTCTACACGTATTCGTTGTTTGAAATTACGACTTTTTTATACCCAACATATGCCAAGTACTAAAAGCGGCATTTGGTCACATTTGTCCCAATCCCCCCAGCAATTTTTAAAATATCCCAAACATCCCAATTTCGAGGCATGAGCCATATTTTGGAGCCAAATTCTGGCTCTCTGCACGTATTCGCAGTTTGAAATTGTGACTTTTTTATACCCAACCTATGCCAAGTACTGAAAGCGGCGTTTGGTCATATTTGTCCCAAACTAACCTGCAGTTTTCAAAATATCCCAAACTTCCCAATTTCCATGCCTGAGTCATATTTTGGAGCCAAATTCTGGCTCTCTGCATGTATTCGCAGTTTGAAATTGTGACTTTTTTATACCCAACATATGCCAAGTACTGAAAGCGGTGTAGGGTCATATTTGCCCCAAAGTCCCCTGCAGTTTTAAAAATATCCCAAACATCCCAATTTCGAGGCCTGAGCCATATTTTGGAGCCAAATTCAGGCTTTCTGCACGTATTCGCAGTTAGAAATTACGACATTTATACCCAACATATGCCAAGTACTGAAAGCGGCGTTTGGTCATATTTGTACCCAAACTCCCCTGCAGTTTTCAAAATATCCCAAACATCTCAATTTCGAGGCCTGAGTCACATTTTGGAGCCAAATTCTGGCTATCTGCACGTATTCGCAGATTGAAATTACGACTTTTTATACCCAACGTATGCTAAGACCTGAAAGCGGCAGTGTGTGACATTTTGCACAAACTCCCCTGCAGTTTTCAAAATATCCCAAATATCCCAATTTCAAGGCCTGAGCCATATTTTGGAGCCAAATTCAGGCTCTCTGCACGTATTCGCAGTTTGAAATTACGACTTTTAATACCCAACATATGCCAAGTACTGAAATCGGCGTTTGGTCACATTTGTCCCAAACCCCCCTGCAGTTTTCAAAATATCCCAAACATCCCAATTTCGAGGCCTGAGCCATATTTTGGAGCCAAATTCTGGCTCTCTGCACGTATTCGCAGTTTGAAATTACGACATTTTACACCCAACATATGCGAAGTACTGAAAGCGGCGTTTGGTCACATTTGTCCCAAACCTCCCTGCAGTTTTCAAAATATCCCTAACATCCCAATTTCGAGGCCTGAGACATATTTTGGAGCAAAATTCAGGCTCTATGCATGTATTCACAGTTTGAAATTACGACTTTTTATTCCCAACATATGCCAATTCCTGAAAGCGGCAGTGAGTGATATTTTGCCTAAATTCCCCTGCAGCTTTCGAAATATCCCAAATATCCCAATTTCGAGGCCTGAGCCATATTTTGGAGCCAAATTCTGTCACTCTGCACGTATTCGCAGTATGAAATTGCGACTTTTTATACCCAACATATGCGAAGTACTGAAAGCGGCTTTTGGTCATATTTGTTCCAAACTCCCCTGCAGTTTTCAAAATATCCCAAACATCTCAATTTCGAGGCCTGAGCCATAGTTTGGAGCCAAATTCTGGCTCTCTGCACGTATTCGCAGTTTGAAATTGCGACATATTATACCCAACATATGCCAAGTACTGAAAGCGGCAATGAATCATATTTTGCACAAACTCCCATGCAGTTTTCGAAATATCCCAAATATCCCAATTTCGAGGCCTGTGCCATATTTTCGAGCCAAATTCTGGCTCTCTACACGTATTCGTTGTTTGAAATTACGACTTTTTTATACCCAACATATGCCAAGTACTA
The DNA here is from genome assembly GCF_040958095.1 of Procambarus clarkii. Lineage (NCBI taxonomy): Eukaryota > Metazoa > Arthropoda > Malacostraca > Decapoda > Cambaridae > Procambarus > Procambarus clarkii. The sequence goes on along the minus strand of NC_091180.1, from coordinate 1,262,128 downwards.
AAAGCGGCATTTGGTTACATTTGTCCCAATCCCCAAAGCAAGTTTCAAAATATCCCAAACATCCCAATTTCGAGGCATGAGCCACATTTTGGAGCCAAATTCTGGCTCTCTGCACGTATTCGCAGTTTGAAATTTCGACTTTTTTATACCTAACAAATGCCAAGTACTGAAAGCGGCGTTTGGTCATATTTGTCCCAAACTCCCCTGCAGTTTTAAAAATATCCCAAACATCCCAATTTCGAGGCCTGAGCCATATTTTGGTGCCAAATTCAGGCTCTCTGCACGTATTCGCAGTTTGAAATTGTGACTTTTTTATACCCAACATATGCCAAGTACTGAAAGCGGTTTAGGGTCATATTTGCCCCAAAGTCCCCTGCAGTTTTAAAAATATCCCAAACATCTCAATTTCGAGGCCTGAGCCATATTTTGGAGCCAAATTCAGGCTCTCTGCACGTATTCGCAGTTTGAAATTACGACTTTTTATACACAACATATGCCAAGTACTGAAAGTGGCGTTCGGTCATATTTGTCCCAAACTCCCCTGCAGTTTTCAAAATATCCCAAACATCTCAATTTCGAGGCCTGAGTCACATTTTGGAGCCAAACTCTGGCTCTCTGCACGTATTCGCAGATTGAAATTACGACTTTTTATACCCAACGTATGCTAAGACCTGAAAGCGGCAGTGTGTGACATTTTGCACAAACTCCCCTGCAGTTTTCAAAATATCACAAACTTCCCAATTTCGTAACCTGAGCCATATTTTGGAGCCAAATTCTGGCTCTCTGCACGTATTCGCAGTTTGAAATTACGACATTTTATACCCAACATATGCGAAGTACTGAAAGCGGCGTTTGGTCACATTTGTCCCAAACCTCCCTGCAGTTTACAAAATATCCCAAACATCCCAATTTCGAGGCCTGAGACATATTTTGGAGCAAAATTCAGGCTCTATGCACGTATTCGAAGTATGAAATTACGACTTATTATACCCAACATATGCGAAGTACTGAAAGCGGCTTTTGGTCATATTTGTCCCAAACCTCCCTGCAGTTTTCAAAATATCCCAAACATCTCAATTTCGAGGCCTGAGCCATATTTTGGAGCCAAATTCTGGCTCTCTGCATGTATTCGCAGTTTGAAATTACGACTTATTATACCCAACATATGCCAAGTAATGAAAGCGGCAATGAATCACATTTTGCACAAACTCCCCTGCAGTTTTCGAAATATCTCAAATATCCCAATTTCGAGGCTTGAGCCATATTTTCGAGCCAAATTCTGGCTCTCTACACGTATTCGTTGTTTGAAATGACGAATTTTATACCCAACATATGCCAAGTACTAAAAGCGGCATTTGGTCACATTTGTCCCAATCCCCCCAGCAATTTTCAAAATATCCCAAACATCCCAATTTCGAGGCATGAGCCATATTTTGGAGCCAAATTCTGGCTCTCTGCACGTATTCGCAGTTTGAAATTACGACTTTTTTATACCCAACATATGCCAAGTACTGAAAGCGGCGTTTGGTCATATTTGTCCCAAACTCCCCTGCAGTTTTCAAAATATCCCAAACTTCCCAATTTACAGGCCTGAGCCATATTTTGGAGCCAAATTCTGGCTCTCTGCACGTATTCGCAGTTTGAAATTACCACTTTTTTATACCCAACATATGGCAAGTACTGAAAGCGGCAGTGAGTGATAATTTGCACAAACTCCCCTGCAGCTTTCGAAATATCCCAAATATCCCAATTTCGAGGCCTGAGCCACATTTTGGAGCCAAATTCTGCCACTCTGCACGTATTCGCAGTATGAAATTACGACTTTTTATACCCAACATATGCGAAGTACTGAAAGCGGCATTTGGTCACATTTTGCACAAACTCCCCTGCAGTTTTCAAAATATCACAAACTTCCCAATTTCGAGGCATGAGCCTCTCTACACGTATTCGTTGTTTGAAATTACGACTTTTTTATACCCAACATATGCCAAGTACTAAAAGCGGCATTTGGTCACATTTGTCCCAATCCCCCCTGCAGTTTTAAAAATATCCCAAACATCCCAATTTCGAGGCCTGAGCCATATTTTGGAGCCAAATTCAGGCTCTCTGCACGTATTCGCAGTTAGAAATTACGACTTTTTATACCCAACATATGCCAAGTACTGAAAGCGGCGTTTTGTCATATTTGTACCCAAACTTCCCTGCAGTTTTCAAAATATCCCAAACATCTCAATTTCGAGGCCTGAGTCACATTTTGGAGCCAAATTCCGGCTATCTGCACGTATTCGCAGATTGAAATTACGACTTTTTATACCCAACGTATGCTAAGACCTGAAAGCGGCAGTGTGTGACATTTTGCACAAACTCCCCTGCAGTTTTCAAAATATCCCAAATATCCCAATTTCAAGGCCTGAGCCATATTTTGGAGCCAAATTCAGGCTCTCTGCACGTATTCGCAGTTTGAAATTACGACTTTTCATACCCAACATATGCCAAGTACTGAAATCGGCGTTTGGTCACATTTGTCCCAAACCCCCCTGCAGTTTTCAAAATATCCCAAACATCTTAATTTCGAGGCCTGAGCCATATTTTGGAGCCAAATTCTGGCTCTCTGCACGTATTCGCAGTTTGAAATTACGACATTTTATACCCAACATATGCGAAGTACTGAAAGCGGCGTTTGGTCACATTTGTCCCAAACCTCCCTGCAGTTTTCAAAATATCCCAAACATCCCAATTTCGAGGCCTGAGACATATTTTGGAGCAAAAGTCAGGCTCTATGCATGTATTCACAGTTTGAAATTACGACTTTTTATTCCCAACATATGCCAATTCCTGAAAGCGGCAGTAAGTGATATTTTGCCTAAACTCCCCTGCAGCTTTCGAAATATCCCAAATATCCCAATTTCGAGGCCTGAGCCATATTTTGGAGCCAAATTCTGCCACTCTGCACGTATTCGCAGTATGAAATTGCGACTTTTTATACCCAACATATGCGAAGTACTGAAAGCGGCTTTTGGTCATATTTGTCCCAAACTCCCCTGCAGTTTTCAAAATATCCCAAACATCTCAATTTCGAGGCCTGAGCCATAGTTTGGAGCCAAATTCTGGCTCTCTGCACGTATTCGCAGTTTGAAATTGCGACTTATTATACCCAACATATGCCAAGTACTGAGAGCGGCAATGAATCACATTTTGCACAAACTCCTATGCAGTTTTCGAAATATCCCAAATATCCCAATTTCGAGGCCAGCGCCATATTTTCGAGGCAAATTCTGGCTCTCTACACGTATTCGTTGTTTGAAACTACGACTTTTTTATACCCAACACATGCCAAGTACTGAAAGCGGCGTTTGGTCATATTTGTCCCAAACTCCCCTGCAGTTTTCAAAATATCCCAAACTTCCCAATTTCCAGGCCTGAGCCATATTTTGGAGCCAAATTCTGGCTCTCTGCACGTATTTGCAAGTTGAAATTACGACTTTTTATACCCAACATATGGCAAGTACTGAAACCGGCAGTGAGTGATAATATGCACAAACTCCCCTGCAGCTTTCGAAATATCCCAAATATCCCAATTTCGAGGCCTGAGCCATATTTTGGAGCCAAATTCTGCCACTCTGCACGTATTCGCATTATGAAATTACGACTTTTTATACCCAACATATGCGAAGTACTGAAAGCGGCATTTGGTCACATTTTGCACAAACTCCCCTGCAGTTTTCAAAATATCACAAACTTCCCAATTTCGAGGCATGAGCCTCTCTACACGTATTCGTTGTTTGAAATTACGACTTTTTTATACCCAACATATGCCAAGTACTAAAAGCGGCATTTGGTCACATTTGTCCCAATCCCCCCAGCAATTTTCAAAATATCCCAAACATCCCAATTTCGAGGCATGAGCCATATTTTGGAGCCAAATTCTGGCTCTCTGCACGTATTCGCAGTTTGAAATTGTGACTTTTTTATACCCAACATATGCCAAGTACTAAAAGCGGCATTTGGTTACATTTGTCCCAATCCCCAAAGCAATTTTCAAAATATCCCAAACATCCCAATTTCGAGGCATGAGCCACATTTTGGAGCAAAATTCTGGCTCTCTGCACGTATTCGCAGTTTGAAATTACGACTTTTTTATACCTAACAAATGCCAAGTACTGAAAGCAGCGTTTGGTCATATTTGTCCCAAACTCCCCTGCAGTTTTAAAAATATCCCAAACATCCCAATTTCGAGGCCTGAGCCATATTTTGGTGCCAAATTCAGGCTCTCTGCACGTATTCGCAGTTTGAAATTACGACTTTTTATACCCAACATATGCCAAGTACAGAAAGCGGCGTTTGGTCATATTTGTACCCAAACTCCCCTGCAGTTTTCAAAATATCCCAAACATCTCAATTTCGAGGCCTGAGTCACATTTTGGAGCCAAATTCTGGCTCTCTGCACGTATTCGCAGATTGAAATTACGACTTTTTATACCCAACGTATGCTAAGACCTGAAAGCGGCAGTGTGTGACATTTTGCACAAACTCCCCTGCAGTTTTCAAAATATCCCAAATATCCCAATTTCAAGGCCTGAGCCATATTTTGGAGCAAAATTCAGGCTCTCTGCACGTATTCGCAGTTTGAAATTACGACTTTTCATACCCAACATATGCCAAGTACTGAAATCGGCGTTTGGTCACATTTGTCCCAAACCCCCCTGCAGTTTTCAAAATATCCCAAACATCCCAATTTCGAGGCCTGAGCCATATTTTGGAGCCAAATTCTGGCTCTCTGCACGTATTCGCAGTTTGAAATTACGACATTTTATACCCAACATATGCGAAGTACTGAAAGCGGCGTTTGGTCACATTTGTCCCAAACCTCCCTGCAGTTTTCAAAATATCCCAAACATCCCAATTTCGAGGCCTGAGACATATTTTGGAACAAAATTCAGGCTCTATGCACGTATTCGCAGTTTGAAATTACGACTTTTTATTCCCAACATATGCCAATTCCTGAAAGCGGCAGTGAGTGATATTTTGCATAAACTCCCCTGCAGCTTTCGAAATATCCCAAATATCCCAATTTCGAGGCCTGAGCCATATTTTGGAGCCAAATTCTGCCACTCTGCACGTATTCGCAGTATGAAATTGCGACTTTTTATACCCAACATATGCGAAGTACTGAAAGCGGCTTTTGGTCATATTTGTTCCAAACTCCCCTGCAGTTTTCAAAATATCCCAAACATCTCAATTTCGAGGCCTGAGCCATAGTTTGGAGCCAAATTCTGGCTCTCTGCACGTATTCGCAGTTTGAAATTGCGACATATTATACCCAACATATGCCAAGTGCTGAAAGCGGCAATGAATCACATTTTGCACAAACTCCCATGCAGTTTTCGAAATATCCCAAATATCCCAATTTCGAGGCCTGTGCCATATTTTCGAGCCAAATTCTGGCTCTCTACACGTATTCGTTGTTTGAAATTACGACTTTTTAATACCCAACATATGCCAAGTACTAAAAGCGGCATTTGGTTACATTTGTCCCAATCCCCAAAGCAATTTTCAAAATATCCCAAACATCCCAATTTCGAGGCATGAGCCACATTTTGGAGCCAAATTCTGGCTCTCTGCACGTATTCGCAGTTTGAAATTACGACTTTTTTATACCTAACAAATGCCAAGTACTGAAAGCAGCGTTTGGTCATATTTGTCCCAAACTCCCCTGCAGTTTTAAAAATATCCCAAACATCCCAATTTCGAGGCCTGAGCCATATTTTGGTGCCAAATTCAGGCTCTCTGCACGTATTCGCAGTTTGAAATTACGACTTTTTATACCCAACATATGCCAAGTACAGAAAGCGGCGTTTGGTCATATTTGTACCCAAACTCCCCTGCAGTTTTCAAAATATCCCAAACATCTCAATTTCGAGGCCTGAGTCACATTTTGGAGCCAAATTCTGGCTCTCTGCACGTATTCGCAGATTGAAATTACGACTTTTTATACCCAACGTATGCTAAGACCTGAAAGCGGCAGTGTGTGACATTTTGCACAAACTCCCCTGCAGTTTTCAAAATATCCCAAATATCCCAATTTCAAGGCCTGAGCCATATTTTGGAGCAAAATTCAGGCTCTCTGCACGTATTCGCAGTTTGAAATTACGACTTTTCATACCCAACATATGCCAAGTACTGAAATCGGCGTTTGGTCACATTTGTCCCAAACCCCCCTGCAGTTTTCAAAATATCCCAAACATCCCAATTTCGAGGCCTGAGCCATATTTTGGAGCCAAATTCTGGCTCTCTGCACGTATTCGCAGTTTGAAATTACGACATTTTATACCCAACATATGCGAAGTACTGAAAGCGGCGTTTGGTCACATTTGTCCCAAACCTCCCTGCAGTTTTCAAAATATCCCAAACATCCCAATTTCGAGGCCTGAGACATATTTTGGAACAAAATTCAGGCTCTATGCACGTATTCGCAGTTTGAAATTACGACTTTTTATTCCCAACATATGCCAATTCCTGAAAGCGGCAGTGAGTGATATTTTGCATAAACTCCCCTGCAGCTTTCGAAATATCCCAAATATCCCAATTTCGAGGCCTGAGCCATATTTTGGAGCCAAATTCTGCCACTCTGCACGTATTCGCAGTATGAAATTGCTACTTTTTATACCCAACATATGCGAAGTACTGAAAGCGGCTTTTGGTCATATTTGTCCCAAACTCCCCTGCAGTTTTCAAAATATCCCAAACATCTCAATTTCGAGGCCTGAGCCATAGTTTGGAGCCAAATTCTGGCTCTCTGCACGTATTCGCAGTTTGAAATTGCGACTTATTATACCCAACATATGCCAAGTACTGAGAGCGGCAATGAATCACATTTTGCACAAACTCCTATGCAGTTTTCGAAATATCCCAAATATCCCAATTTCGAGGCCAGCGCCATATTTTCGAGGCAAATTCTGGCTCTCTACACGTATTCGTTGTTTGAAACTACGACTTTTTTATACCCAACACATGCCAAGTACTAAAAGCGGCATTTGGTCACATTTGTCCCAATCCCCCCAGCAATTTTCAAAATATCCCAAACATCCCAATTTCGAGGCATGAGCCATATTTTGGAGCCAAATTCAGGCTCTCTGCACGTATTTGCAGTTTGAAATTACGAATTTTTTATACCCAACATATGCCAAGTACTGAAAGCGGCGTTTGGTCATATTTGTCCCAAACTCCCCTGCAGTTTTCAAAATATCCGAAACTTCCCAATTTCCAGGCCTGAGTCATATTTTGGAGCCAAATTCAGGCTCTCTGCACGAATTCGCAGTTTGAAATTACGACTTTTTTATACCCAACATATGCCAAGTACTGAAAGCGGCGTTTGGTCATATTTGTCCCAAACTCCCCTGCAGTTTTCAAAATATCCCAAACTTCCCAATTTCCAGGCCTGAGTCATATTTTAGAGCCAAATTCAGGCTCTCTGCACGTATTCGCAGTTTGAAATTACGACTTTTTATACCCAACATATGCCAAGTACTGAAAGCGGCGTTTGGTCATATTTGTCCCAAACTACCCTGCAGTTTTCAAAATATCCCAAACGTCTCAATTTCGAGGCCTGAGCCATATTTTGGAGCCAAATTCTGGCTCTTTACACGTATTAGTTGTTTGAAATTACGACCTTTTTATACCCAACATATGCCAAGTACTTAAAGCGGCATTTGGTCACATTTGTCCCAATCCCCCCAGCAATTTTCAAAATATCCCAAACATCCCAATTTCGAAGCATGAGCCATATTTTGGAGCCAAATTCTGGCTCTCTGCACGTATTCGCAAGTTGAAATTACGACTTTTTATACCCAACATATGGCAAGTACTGAAAGCGGCAGTGAGTGATAATTTGCACAAACTCCCCTGCAGCTTTCGAAATATCCCAAATATCCCAATTTCGAGGCCTGAGCCATATTTTGGAGCCAAATTCTGCCACTCTGCACGTATTCGCAGTATGAAATTACGACTTTTTATACCCAACATATGCGAAGTACTGAAAGCGGCATTTGGTCACATTTTGCACAAACTCCCCTGCAGTTTTCAAAATATCACAAACTTCCCAATTTCGAGGCATGAGCCTCTCTACACGTATACGTTGTTTGAAATTACGACTTTTTTATACCCAACATATGCCAAGTACTAAAAGCGGCATTTGGTCACATTTGTCCCAATCCCCCCAGCAATTTTCAAAATATCCCAAACATCCCAATTTCGAGGCATGAGCCATATTTTGGAGCCAAATTCTGGCTCTCTGCACGTATTCGCAGTTTGAAATAACGACTTTTTTATACCCAACCTATGCCAAGTACTGAAAGCGGCGTTTGGTCATATTTGTCCCAAACTAACCTGCAGTTTTCAAAATATCCCAAACTTCCCAATTTCCAGGCCTGAGTCATATTTTGGAGCCAAATTCTGGCTCTCTGCACGTATTCGCAGTTTGAAATTGTGACTTTTTTATACCCAACATATGCCAAGTACTGATGCGGCGTAGGGTCATATTTGCCCCAAAGTCCCCTGCAGTTTTAAAAATATCCCAAACATCCCAATTTCGAGGCCTGAGCCATATTTTGGAGCCAAATTCAGGCTTTCTGCACGTATTCGCAGTTAGAAATTACGACTTTTTATACCCAACATATGCCAAGTACTGAAAGCGGCGTTTGGTCATATTTGTACCCAAACTCCCCTGCAGTTTTCAAAATATCCCAAACATCTCAATTTCGAGGTCTGAGTCACATTTTGGAGCCAAATTCTGGCTATCTGCACGTATTCGCAGATTGAAATTACGACTTTTTATACCCAACGTATGCTAAGACCTGAAAGCGGCAGTGTGTGACATTTTGCACAAACTCCCCTGCAGTTTTCAAAATATCCCAAATATCCCAATTTCAAGGCCTGAGCCATATTTTGGAGCCAAATTCAGGCTCTCTGCACGTATTCGCAGTTTGAAATTACGACTTTTCATACCCAACATATGCCAAGTACTGAAATCGGCGTTTGGTCACATTTGTCCCAAACCCCCCTGCAGTTTTCAAAATATCCCAAACATCCCAATTTCGAGGCCTGAGCCATATTTTGGAGCCAAATTCTGGCTCTCTGCACGTATTCGCAGTTTGAAATTACGACATTTTATACCCAACATATGCGAAGTACTGAAAACGGCGTTTGGTCACATTTGTCCCAAACCTCCCTGCAGTTTTCGAAATATCCCAAACATCCCAATTTCGAGGCCTGAGACATATTTTGGAGCAAAATTCAGGCTCTATGCATGTATTCACAGTTTGAAATTACGACTTTTTATTCCCAACATATGCCAATTCCTGAAAGCGGCAGTGAGTGATATTTTGCCTAAATTCCCCTGCAGCTTTCGAAATATCCCAAATATCCCAATTTCGAGGCCTGAGCCATATTTTGGAGCCAAATTCTGCCACTCTGCACGTATTCGCAGTATGAAATTGCGACTTTTTATACCCAACATATGCGAAGTACTGAAAGCGACTTTTGGTCATATTTGTCCCAAACTCCCCTGCAGTTTTCAAAATATCCCAAACATCTCAATTTCGAGGCCTGAGCCATAGTTTGGAGCCAAATTCTGGCTATCTGCACGTATTCGCAGTTTGAAATTACGACTTTTTTATACCTAACATATGCCAAGTACTGAAAGCGGCGTTTGGTCATATTTGTCCCAAACTCCCCTGCAGTTTTAAAAATATCCCAAACATCCCAATTTCGAGACCTGAGCCATATTTTGGAGCCAAATTCAGGCTCTCTGCACGTATTCGCAGTTTGAAATTACGACTTTTTATACCCAACATATGCCAAGTACTGAAAGCGGCGTTTGGTCATATTTGTACCCAAACTCCCCTGCAATTTTCAAAATATCCCAAACATCTCAATTTCGAGGCCTGAGTCACATTTTGGAGCCAAATTCTGGCTCTCTGCACGTATTCGGAGATTGAAATTACGACTTTTTATACCCAACGTATGCTAAGACCTGAAAGAGGCAGTGTGTGACATTTTGCACAAACTCCCCTGCAGTTTTCAAAATATCCCAAATATCCCAATTTCAAGGCCTGAGCCATATTTTGGAGCCAAATTCAGGCTCTCTGCACGTATTCGCAGTTTGAAATTACGACTTTTCATACCCAACATATGCCAAGTACTGAAATCGGCGTTTGGTCACACTTGTCCCAAACCCCCCTGCAGTTTTCAAAATATCCCAAACATCCCAATTTCGAGGCCTGAGCCATATTTTGGAGCCAAATTCTGGCTCTCTGCACGTATTCGCAGTTTGAAATTACGACATTTTATACCCAACATATGCAAAGTACTGAAAGCGGCGTTTGGTCACATTTGTCCCAAACCTCCCTGCAGTTTTCAAAATATCCCAAACATCCCAATTTCGAGGCCTGAGACATATTTTGGAACAAAATTCAGGCTCTATGCACTTATTCGCAGTTTGAAATTACGACTTTTTATTCCCAACATATGCCAATTCCTGAAAGCGGCAGTGAGTGATATTTTGCATAAACTCCCCTGCAGCTTTCGAAATATCCCAAATATCCCAATTTCGAGGCCTGAGCCATATTTTGGAGCCAAATTCTGCCACTCTGCACGTATTCGCAGTATGAAATTGCTACTTTTTATACCCAACATATGCGAAGTACTGAAAGCGGCTTTTGGTCATATTTGTCCCAAACTCCCCTGCAGTTTTCAAAATATCCCAAACATCTCAATTTCGAGGCCTGAGCCATAGTTTGGAGCCAAATTCTGGCTCTCTGCACGTATTCGCAGTTTGAAATTGCGACTTATTATACCCAACATATGCCAAGTACTGAGAGCGGCAATGAATCACATTTTGCACAAACTCCTATGCAGTTTTCGAAATATCCCAAATATCCCAATTTCGAGGCCAGCGCCATATTTTCGAGGCAAATTCTGGCTCTCTACACGTATTCGTTGTTTGAAACTACGACTTTTTTATACCCAACACATGCCAAGTACTAAAAGCGGCATTTGGTCACATTTGTCCCAATCCCCCCATCAATTTTCAAAATATCCCAAACATCCCAATTTCGAGGCATGAGCCATATTTTGGAGCCAAATTCAGGCTCTCTGCACGTATTTGCAGTTTGAAATTACGAATTTTTTATACCCAATATATGCCAAGTACTGAAAGCGGCGTTTGGTCATATTTGTCCCAAACTCCCCTGCAGTTTTCAAAATATCCGAAACTTCCCAATTTCCAGGCCTGAGTCATATTTTGGAGCCAAATTCAGGCTCTCTGCACGAATTCGCAGTTTGAAATTACGACTTTTTTATACCCAACATATGGCAAGTACTGAAAGCGGCTTTTGGTCATATTTGTCCCAAACTCCCCTGCAGTTTTCAAAATATCCCAAACTTCCCAATTTCCAGGCCTGAGTCATATTTTAGAGCCAAATTCAGGCTCTCTGCACGTATTCGCAGTTTGAAATTACGACTTTTTATACCCAACATATGCCAAGTACTGAAAGCGGCGTTTGGTCATATTTGTCCCAAACTACCCTGCAGTTTTCAAAATATCCCAAACGTCTCAATTTCGAGGCCTGAGCCATATTTTGGAGCCAAATTCTGGCTCTTTACACGTATTAGTTGTTTGAAATTACGACCTTTTTATACCCAACATATACCAAGTACTTAAAGCGGCATTTGGTCACATTTGTCCCAATCCCCCCAGCAATTTTCAAAATATCCCAAACATCCCAATTTCGAAGCATGAGCCATATTTTGGAGCCAAATTCTGGCTCTCTGCACGTATTCGCAGTTTGAAATTACGACTTTTTATACCCAACATATGTTAAGACCTGAAAGCGGCAGTGTGTGACATTTTGCACAAACTCCCCTGCAGTTTTCAAAATATCCCAAATATCCCAATTTCGAGGCCTGAACCATATTTTGGAGCCAAATTCAGGCTCTCTGCAGGTATTCGCAGTTTGAAATTACGACTTTTCATACCCAACATATGCCAAGTACTGAAATCGGCGTTTGGTCACATTTGTCCCAAACCCCCCTGCAGTTTTCAAAATATCCTAAACATCCCAATTTAGAGGCCTAAGCCATATTTTGGAGCCAAATTCTGGCTCTCTGCACGTATTCGCAGTTTGAAATTACGACTTTTTTATACCCAACATATGCCAAGTACTGAAAGTGGCATTTGGTCACATTTGTCCCAATCCCCCCTGCAATTTTCAAAATATCACAAACATCCCAATTTCGTGACCTGAGCCATATTTTGGAGCCAAATTCTGGCTCTCTGCACGTATTCGCAGTTTGAAATTACGACATTTTATACCCAACATATGCGAAGTACTGAAAGCGGCGTTTGGTCACATTTGTCCCAAACCTCCCTGCAGTTTTCAAAATATCCCAAACATCCCAATTTCGAGGCCTGAGACATATTTTGGAGCAAAATTCAGGCTCTATGCACGTATTCGCAGTTTGAAATTACGACTTTTTATTCCCAACATATGCCAATTCCTGAAAGCGGCAGTGAGTGATATTTTGCCTAAATTCCCCTGCAGCTTTCGAAATATCCCAAATATCCCAATTTCGAGGCCTGAGCCATATTTTGGAGCCAAATTCTGCCACTCTGCACGTATTCGCAGTATGAAATTGCGACTTTTTATACCCAACATATGTGAAGTACTGAAAGCGGCTTTTGGTCATATTTGTCCCAAACTCCCCTGCAGTTTTCAAAATATCCCAAACATCTCAATTTCGAGGCCTGAGCCATAGTTTGGAGCCAAATTCTGGCTCTCTGCACGTATTCGCAGTTTGAAATTGCGACATATTATACCCAACATATGCCAAGTACTGAAAGCGGCAATGAATCACATTTTGCACAAACTCTCATGCAGTTTTCAAAATATCCCAAATATCCCAATTTCGAGGCCTGTGCCATATTTTCGAGCCAAATTCTGGCTCTCTACACGTATTCGTTGTTTGAAATTACGAATTTTTTATACCCAACATATGCCAAGTACTAAAAGCGGCATTTGGTTACATTTGTCCCAATCCCCAAAGCAATTTTCAAAATATCCCAAACATCTCAATTTCGAGGCATGAGCCACATTTTGGAGCCAAATTCTGGCTCTCTGCACGTATTCGCAGTTTGAAATTACGACTTTTTTATACCTAACATATGCCAAGTACTGAAAGCGGCGTTTGGTCATATTTGTCCCAAACTCCCCTGCAGTTTTAAAAATATCCCAAACATCCCAATTTCGAGACCTGAGCCATATTTTGGAGCCAAATTCAGGCTCTCTGCACGTATTCGCAGTTTGAAATTACGACTTTTTATACCCAACATATGCCAAGTACTGAAAGCGGCGTTTGGTCATATTTGTACCCAAACTCCCCTGCAATTTTCAAAATATCCCAAACATCTCAATTTCGAGGCCTGAGTCACATTTTGGAGCCAAATTCTGGCTCTCTGCACGTATTCGGAGATTGAAATTACGACTTTTTATACCCAACGTATGCTAAGACCTGAAAGAGGCAGTGTGTGACATTTTGCACAAACTCCCCTGCAGTTTTCAAAATATCCCAAATATCCCAATTTCAAGGCCTGAGCCATATTTTGGAGCCAAATTCAGGCTCTCTGCACGTATTCGCAGTTTGAAATTACGACTTTTCATACCCAACATATGCCAAGTACTGAAATCGGCGTTTGGTCACACTTGTCCCAAACCCCCCTGCAGTTTTCAAAATATCCCAAACATCCCAATTTCGAGGCCTGAGCCATATTTTGGAGCCAAATTCTGGCTCTCTGCACGTATTCGCAGTTTGAAATTACGACATTTTATACCCAACATATGCGAAGTACTGAAAGCGGCGTTTGGTCACATTTGTCCCAAACCTCCCTGCAGTTTTCAAAATATCCCAAACATCCCAATTTCGAGGCCTGAGACATATTTTGGAACAAAATTCAGGCTCTATGCACTTATTCGCAGTTTGAAATTACGACTTTTTATTCCCAACATATGCCAATTCCTGAAAGCGGCAGTGAGTGATATTTTGCATAAACTCCCCTGCAGCTTTCGAAATATCCCAAATATCCCAATTTCGAGGCCTGAGCCATATTTTGGAGCCAAATTCTGCCACTCTGCACGTATTCGCAGTATGAAATTGCTACTTTTTATACCCAACATATGCGAAGTACTGAAAGCGGCTTTTGGTCATATTTGTCCCAAACTCCCCTGCAGTTTTCAAAATATCCCAAACATCTCAATTTCGAGGCCTGAGCCATAGTTTGGAGCCAAATTCTGGCTCTCTGCACGTATTCGCAGTTTGAAATTGCGACTTATTATACCCAACATATGCCAAGTACTGAGAGCGGCAATGAATCACATTTTGCACAAACTCCTATGCAGTTTTCGAAATATCCCAAATATCCCAATTTCGAGGCCAGCGCCATATTTTCGAGGCAAATTGTGGCTCTCTACACGTATTCGTTGTTTGAAACTACGACTTTTTTATACCCAACACATGCCAAGTACTAAAAGCGGCATTTGGTCACATTTGTCCCAATCCCCCCATCAATTTTCAAAATATCCCAAACATCCCAATTTCGAGGCATGAGCCATATTTTGGAGCCAAATTCAGGCTCTCTGCACGTATTTGCAGTTTGAAATTACGAATTTTTTATACCCAACATATGCCAAGTACTGAAAGCGGCGTTTGGTCATATTTGTCCCAAACTCCCCTGCAGTTTTCAAAATATCCGAAACTTCCCAATTTCCAGGCCTGAGTCATATTTTGGAGCCAAATTCAGGCTCTCTGCACGAATTCGCAGTTTGAAATTACGACTTTTTTATACCCAACATATTCCAAGTACTGAAAGCGGCTTTTGGTCATATTTGTCCCAAACTCCCCTGCAGTTTTCAAAATATCCCAAACTTCCCAATTTCCAGGCCTGAGTCATATTTTAGAGCCAAATTCAGGCTCTCTGCACGTATTCGCAGTTTGAAATTACGACTTTTTATACCCAACATATGCCAAGTACTGAAAGCGGCGTTTGGTCATATTTGTCCCAAACTACCCTGCAGTTTTCAAAATATCCCAAACGTCTCAATTTCGAGCCCTGAGCCATATTTTGGAGCCAAATTCTGGCTCTTTACACGTATTAGTTGTTTGAAATTACGACCTTTTTATACCCAACATATGCCAAGTACTTAAAGCGGCATTTGGTCACATTTGTCCCAATCCCCCCAGCAATTTTCAAAATATCCCAAACATCCCAATTTCGAAGCATGAGCCATATTTTGGAGCCAAATTCTGGCTCTCTGCACGTATTCGCAGTTTGAAATTACGACTTTTTATACCCAACATATGTTAAGACCTGAAAGCGGCAGTGTGTGACATTTTGCACAAACTCCCCTGCAGTTTTCAAAATATCCCAAATATCCCAATTTCGAGGCCTGAACCATATTTTGGAGCCAAATTCAGGCTCTCTGCAGGTATTCGCAGTTTGAAATTACGACTTTTCATACCCAACATATGCCAAGTACTGAAATCGGCGTTTGGTCACATTTGTCCCAAACCCTCCTGCAGTTTTCAAAATATCCCAAACATCCCAATTTAGAGGCCTGAGCCATATTTTGGAGCCAAATTCTGGCTCTCTGCACGTATTCGCAGTTTGAAATTACGACTTTTTTATACCCAACATATGCCAAGTACTGAAAGTGGCATTTGGTCACATTTGTCCCATTCCCCCCTGCAGTTTTCAAAATATCCCAAACATCCCAATTTCGAGGCCTGAGACATATTTTGGAGCAAAATTCAGGCTCTATGCACGTATTCGCAGTTTGAAATTACGACTTTTTATTCCCAACATATGCCAATTCCTGAAAGCGGCAGTGAGTGATATTTTGCATAAACTCCCCTGCAGCTTTCGAAATATCCCAAATATCCCAATTTCGAGGCCTGAGCCATATTTTGGAGCCAAATTCTGCCACTCTGCACGTATTCGCAGTATGAAAATACGACTTTTTATACCTAACATATGCGAAGTACTGAAAGCGGCTTTTGGTCATATTTGTCCCAAACTCCCCTGCAGTTTTCAAAAAATCCCAAACATCTCAATTTCGAGGCCTGAGCCATATTTTGGAGCCAAATCCTGGCTCTCTGCACGTATTTGCAGTTTGAAATTGCGACATATTATACACAACATATGCCAAGTACTGAAAGAGGCAATGAATCACATTTTGCACAAACTCCCATGCAGTTTTCGAAATATCCCAAATATCCCAATTTCGAGGCCTGTGTAATATTTTCGAGCCAAATTCTGGCTCTTTACACGTATTAGTTGTTTGAAATTACGACCTTTTTATACCCAACATATGCCAAGTACTTAAAGCGGCATTTGGTCACATTTGTCCCAATCCCCCCACAATTTTCAAAATATCCCAAACATCCCAATTTCGAAGCATGAGCCATATTTTGGAGCCAAATTCTGGCTCTCTGCACGTATTCGCAGTTTGAAATTACGAATTTTTTATACCCAACATATGCCAAGTACTGAAAGCTGCATTTGCTCATATTTGTCCCCAACTCCCCTGCAGTTTTCAAAATATCCCTAACTTCCCAATTTCCAGGCCTGAGTCATATTTTGGAGCCAAATTCAGGCTCTCTGCACGTATTAGTAGTTTGAAATTACAACTTTTTATTCCCAACATATGCCAATTCCTGAAAGCGGCAGTGAGTGATATTTTGCACAAACTCCCCTGCAGCTTTCGAAATATCCCGAATATCCCAATTTCGAGGCCTGAGCCATATTTTGGAGCAAAATTCAGGCTCTATGCACGTATTCGCCGTTTGAAATTACGACTTTTTATACCCAACATATGCGAAGTACTGAAAGCGGTTTTTGGTCACATTTGGCCCAAACCTCCCTCCAGTTTTCAAAATATCCCAAACATCCCAATTTCGAGGCCTGAGCCATATTTTGGAGCCAAATTCAGGCTCTCTGCACGTATTCGCAGTTTGAATTTACGACTTTTTATTCCCAATATATGCCAATTCCTGAAAGCGGCAGTGAGTGATATTTTGCACAAACTCCCCTGCAGCTTTCGAAATATCCCAAATATCCCAATTTCGAGGCCTGAGCCATATTTTGGAGCCAAGTTCTGGCTCTCTGCACGTATTCGCAGATTGAAATTACGACTTTTTATACCCAAAGTATGCGAAGTACTGAAAGCGGTTTTTGGTCACATTTGGCCCAAGCCTCCCTCCAGTTTTCAAAATATCCCAAACATCCCAATTTCGAGGCCTGAGCCATATTTTGGAGCCAAATTCAGGCTCTCTGCACGTATTCGCAGTTTGAATTTACGACTTTTTATACCCAACATATGCCAAGTACTGAAAGCGGCGTTTCATCATATTTGTCCCGAACTCCCCTGCAGTTTTCAAAATATCCTAAACATCTCAATTTCGAGGCCTGAGCCATATTTTGTAGCCAAATTCTGGCTCTCTGCACGTATTCGCAGTTTGAAATTGCAACTTATTATACCCAACATATGCCAAGTACTGAAAGATGCAATGAGTCACATTTTGCACAAACTCCCCTGCAGTTTTCGAAATATCCCAATTATCCCAATTTCGAGGCCTGAGCCATATTTTGGAGCCAAATTCTGCCACTCTGCACGTATTCGCAGTATGAAATTGCTACTTTTTATACCCAACATATGCGAAGTACTGAAAGCGGCTTTTGGTCATATTTGTCCCAAACTCCCCTGCAGTTTTCAAAATATCCCAAACATCTCAATTTCGAGGCCTGAGCCATAGTTTGGAGCCAAATTCTGGCTCTCTGCACGTATTCGCAGTTTGAAATTGCGACTTATTATACCCAACATATGCCAAGTACTGAAAGCGGCAATGAATCACATTTTGCACAAACTCCCATGCAGTTTTCGAAATATCCCGAATATCCCAATTTCGAGGCTTGTGCCATATTTTCGAGCCAAATTCTGGCTCTCTACACGTATTCGTTGTTTGAAATTACGACTTTTTTATACCCAACATATGCCAAGTACTAAAAGCGGCATTTGGTTACATTTGTCCCAATCCCCAAAGCAATTTTCAAAATATCCCAAACATCCCAATTTCGAGGCATGAGCCACATTTTGGAGCCAAATTCTGGCTCTCTGCACGTATTCGCAGTTTGAAATTACGACTTTTTTATACCTAACATATGCCAAGTACTGAAAGCGGCGTTTGGTCACATTTGTCCCAAACCTCCCTGCAGTTTTCAAAATATCCCAAACATCCCAATTTCGAGGCCTGAGACATATTTTGGAGCAAAATTCAGGCTCTATGCACGTATTCGCAGTTTGAAATTACGACTTTTCATACCCAATATATGCCAAGTACTGAAATCGGCGTTTGGTCACACTTGTCCCAAACCCCCCTGCAGTTTTCAAAATATCCCAAACATCCCAATTTCGAGGCCTGAGCCATATTTTGGAGCCAAATTCTGGCTCTCTGCACGTATTCGCAGTTTGAAATTACGACATTTTATACCCAACATATGCGAAGTACTGAAAGCGGCGTTTGGTCACATTTGTCCCAAACCTCCCTGCAGTTTTCAAAATATCCCAAACATCCCAATTTCGAGGCCTGAGACATATTTTGGAACAAAATTCAGGCTCTATGCACTTATTCGCAGTTTGAAATTACGACTTTTTATTCCCAACATATGCCAATTCCTGAAAGCGGCAGTGAGTGATATTTTGCATAAACTCCCCTGCAGCTTTCGAAATATCCCAAATATCCCAATTTCGAGGCCTGAGCCATATTTTGGAGCCAAATTCTGCCACTCTGCACGTATTCGCAGTATGAAATTGCTACTTTTTATACCCAACATATGCGAAGTACTGAAAGCGGCTTTTGGTCATATTTGTCCCAAACTCCCCTGCAGTTTTCAAAATATCCCAAACATCTCAATTTCGAGGCCTGAGCCATAGTTTGGAGCCAAATTCTGGCTCTCTGCACGTATTCGCAGTTTGAAATTGCGACTTATTATACCCAACATATGCCAAGTACTGAGAGCGGCAATGAATCACATTTTGTACAAACTCCTATGCAGTTTTCGAAATATCCCAAATATCTCAATTTCGAGGCCAGCGCCATATTTTCGAGGCAAATTGTGGCTCTCTACACGTATTCGTTGTTTGAAACTACGACTTTT
The DNA here is from genome assembly GCF_040958095.1 of Procambarus clarkii. NCBI lineage: Eukaryota > Metazoa > Arthropoda > Malacostraca > Decapoda > Cambaridae > Procambarus > Procambarus clarkii. Next base: position 1,242,864 of record NC_091180.1, on the reverse strand, counting down.
TTATACCCAACACATGCTAAGTACTAAAAGCGGCATTTGGTCACATTTGTCCCAATCCCCCCATCAATTTTCAAAATATCCCAAACATCCCAATTTCGAGGCATGAGCCATATTTTGGAGCCAAATTCAGGCTCTCTGCACGTATTTGCAGTTTGAAATTACGAATTTTTTATACCCAACATATGCCAAGTACTGAAAGCGGCGTTTGGTCATATTTGTCCCAAACTCCCCTGCAGTTTTCAAAATATCCGAAACTTCCCAATTTCCAGGCCTGAGTCATATTTTGGAGCCAAATTCAGGCTCTCTGCACGAATTCGCAGTTTGAAATTACGACTTTTTTATACCCAACATATTCCAAGTACTGAAAGCGGCTTTTGGTCATATTTGTCCCAAACTCCCCTGCAGTTTTCAAAATATCCCAAACTTCCCAATTTCCAGGCCTGAGTCATATTTTAGAGCCAAATTCAGGCTCTCTGCACGTATTCGCAGTTTGAAATTACGACTTTTTATACCCAACATATGCCAAGTACTGAAAGCGGCGTTTGGTCATATTTGTCCCAAACTACCCTGCAGTTTTCAAAATATCCCAAACGTCTCAATTTCGAGCCCTGAGCCATATTTTGGAGCCAAATTCTGGCTCTTTACACGTATTAGTTGTTTGAAATTACGACCTTTTTATACCCAACATATGCCAAGTACTTAAAGCGGCATTTGGTCACATTTGTCCCAATCCCCCCAGCAATTTTCAAAATATCCCAAACATCCCAATTTCGAAGCATGAGCCATATTTTGGAGCCAAATTCTGGCTCTCTGCACGTATTCGCAGTTTGAAATTACGACTTTTTATACCCAACATATGTTAAGACCTGAAAGCGGCAGTGTGTGACATTTTGCACAAACTCCCCTGCAGTTTTCAAAATATCCCAAATATCCCAATTTCGAGGCCTGAACCATATTTTGGAGCCAAATTCAGGCTCTCTGCAGGTATTCGCAGTTTGAAATTACGACTTTTCATACCCAACATATGCCAAGTACTGAAATCGGCGTTTGGTCACATTTGTCCCAAACCCCCCTGCAGTTTTCAAAATATCCCAAACATCCCAATTTAGAGGCCTGAGCCATATTTTGGAGCCAAATTCTGGCTCTCTGCACGTATTCGCAGTTTGAAATTACGACTTTTTTATACCCAACATATGCCAAGTACTGAAAGTGGCATTTGGTCACATTTGTCCCATTCCCCCCTGCAGTTTTCAAAATATCCCAAACATCCCAATTTCGAGGCCTGAGACATATTTTGGAGCAAAATTCAGGCTCTATGCACGTATTCGCAGTTTGAAATTACGACTTTTTATTCCCAACATATGCCAATTCCTGAAAGCGGCAGTGAGTGATATTTTGCATAAACTCCCCTGCAGCTTTCGAAATATCCCAAATATCCCAATTTCGAGGCCTGAGCCATATTTTGGAGCCAAATTCTGCCACTCTGCACGTATTCGCAGTATGAAAATACGACTTTTTATACCTAACATATGCGAAGTACTGAAAGCGGCTTTTGGTCATATTTGTCCCAAACTCCCCTGCAGTTTTCAAAAAATCCCAAACATCTCAATTTCGAGGCCTGAGCCATATTTTGGAGCCAAATCCTGGCTCTCTGCACGTATTTGCAGTTTGAAATTGCGACATATTATACACAACATATGCCAAGTACTGAAAGAGGCAATGAATCACATTTTGCACAAACTCCCATGCAGTTTTCGAAATATCCCAAATATCCCAATTTCGAGGCCTGTGTAATATTTTCGAGCCAAATTCTGGCTCTTTACACGTATTAGTTGTTTGAAATTACGACCTTTTTATACCCAACATATGCCAAGTACTTAAAGCGGCATTTGGTCACATTTGTCCCAATCCCCCCAGCAATTTTCAAAATATCCCAAACATCCCAATTTCGAAGCATGAGCCATATTTTGGAGCCAAATTCTGGCTCTCTGCACGTATTCGCAGTTTGAAATTACGAATTTTTTATACCCAACATATGCCAAGTACTGAAAGCTGCATTTGCTCATATTTGTCCCCAACTCCCCTGCAGTTTTCAAAATATCCCTAACTTCCCAATTTCCAGGCCTGAGTCATATTTTGGAGCCAAATTCAGGCTCTCTGCACGTATTAGTAGTTTGAAATTACAACTTTTTATTCCCAACATATGCCAATTCCTGAAAGCGGCAGTGAGTGATATTTTGCACAAACTCCCCTGCAGCTTTCGAAATATCCCGAATATCCCAATTTCGAGGCCTGAGCCATATTTTGGAGCAAAATTCAGGCTCTATGCACGTATTCGCCGTTTGAAATTACGACTTTTTATACCCAACATATGCGAAGTACTGAAAGCGGTTTTTGGTCACATTTGGCCCAAACCTCCCTCCAGTTTTCAAAATATCCCAAACATCCCAATTTCGAGGCCTGAGCCATATTTTGGAGCCAAATTCAGGCTCTCTGCACGTATTCGCAGTTTGAATTTACGACTTTTTATTCCCAATATATGCCAATTCCTGAAAGCGGCAGTGAGTGATATTTTGCACAAACTCCCCTGCAGCTTTCGAAATATCCCAAATATCCCAATTTCGAGGCCTGAGCCATATTTTGGAGCCAAGTTCTGGCTCTCTGCACGTATTCGCAGATTGAAATTACGACTTTTTATACCCAAAGTATGCGAAGTACTGAAAGCGGTTTTTGGTCACATTTGGCCCAAGCCTCCCTCCAGTTTTCAAAATATCCCAAACATCCCAATTTCGAGGCCTGAGCCATATTTTGGAGCCAAATTCAGGCTCTCTGCACGTATTCGCAGTTTGAATTTACGACTTTTTATACCCAACATATGCCAAGTACTGAAAGCGGCGTTTCATCATATTTGTCCCGAACTCCCCTGCAGTTTTCAAAATATCCTAAACATCTCAATTTCGAGGCCTGAGCCATATTTTGTAGCCAAATTCTGGCTCTCTGCACGTATTCGCAGTTTGAAATTGCAACTTATTATACCCAACATATGCCAAGTACTGAAAGATGCAATGAGTCACATTTTGCACAAACTCCCCTGCAGTTTTCGAAATATCCCAATTATCCCAATTTCGAGGCCTGAGCCATATTTTGGAGCCAAATTCTGCCACTCTGCACGTATTCGCAGTATGAAATTGCTACTTTTTATACCCAACATATGCGAAGTACTGAAAGCGGCTTTTGGTCATATTTGTCCCAAACTCCCCTGCAGTTTTCAAAATATCCCAAACATCTCAATTTCGAGGCCTGAGCCATAGTTTGGAGCCAAATTCTGGCTCTCTGCACGTATTCGCAGTTTGAAATTGCGACTTATTATACCCAACATATGCCAAGTACTGAAAGCGGCAATGAATCACATTTTGCACAAACTCCCATGCAGTTTTCGAAATATCCCGAATATCCCAATTTCGAGGCTTGTGCCATATTTTCGAGCCAAATTCTGGCTCTCTACACGTATTCGTTGTTTGAAATTACGACTTTTTTATACCCAACATATGCCAAGTACTAAAAGCGGCATTTGGTTACATTTGTCCCAATCCCCAAAGCAATTTTCAAAATATCCCAAACATCCCAATTTCGAGGCATGAGCCACATTTTGGAGCCAAATTCTGGCTCTCTGCACGTATTCGCAGTTTGAAATTACGACTTTTTTATACCTAACATATGCCAAGTACTGAAAGCGGCGTTTGGTCACATTTGTCCCAAACCTCCCTGCAGTTTTCAAAATATCCCAAACATCCCAATTTCGAGGCCTGAGACATATTTTGGAGCAAAATTCAGGCTCTATGCACGTATTCGCAGTTTGAAATTACGACTTTTTATTCCCAACATATGCCAATTCCTGAAAGCGGCAGTGAGTGATATTTTGCATAAACACCCCTGCAGCTTTCGAAATATCCCAAATATCCCAATTTCGAGGCCTGAGCCATATTTTGGAGCCAAATTCTGCCACTCTGCACGTATTCGCAGTATGAAAATACGACTTTTTATACCTAACATATGCGAAGTACTGAAAGCGGCTTTTGGTCATATTTGTCCCAAACTCCCCTGCAGTTTTCAAAATATCCCAAAATCTCAATTTCGAGGCCTGAGCCATATTTTGGAGCCAAATCCTGGCTCTCTGCACGTATTTGCAGTTTGAAATTGCGACATATTATACACAACATATGCCAAGTACTGAAAGAGGCAATGAATCACATTTTGCACAAACTCCCATGCAGTTTTCGAAATATCCCAAATATCCCAATTTCGAGGCCTGTGCCATATTTTCGAGCCAAATTCTGGCTCTTTACACGTATTAGTTGTTTGAAATTACGACCTTTTTATACCCAACATATGCCAAGTACTTAAAGCGGCATTTCGTCACATTTGTCCCAATCCCCCCAGCAATTTTCAAAATATCCCAAACATCCCAATTTCGAAGCATGAGCCATATTTTGGAGCCAAATTCTGGCTCTCTGCACGTATTCGCAGTTTGAAATTACGAATTTTTTATACCCAACATATGCCAAGTACTGAAAGCTGCATTTGCTCATATTTGTCCCAAACTCCCCTGCAGTTTTCAAAATATTCCTAACTTCCCAATTTCCAGGCCTGAGTCATATTTTGGAGCCAAATTCAGGCTCTCTGCACGAATTCGCAGTTTGAAATTACGACTTTTTTATACCCAACATATGCCAAGTACTGAAAGCGGCTTTTGGTCATATTTGTCCCAAACTCCCCTGCAGTTTTCAAAACATCCCAAACTTCCCAATTTCCAGGCCTGAGTCATATTTTAGAGCCAAATTCAGGCTCTCTGCACGTATTCGCAGTTTGAAATTACGACTTTTTATACCCAACATATGCCAAGTACTGAAAGCGGCGTTTGGTCATATTTGTCCCAAACTACCCTGCAGTTTTCAAAATATCCCAAACGTCTCAATTTCGAGGCCTGAGCCATATTTTGGAGCCAAATTCTGGCTCTTTACACGTATTAGTTGTTTGAAATAACGACCTTTTTATACCCAACATATGCCAAGTACTTAAAGCGGCATTTGGTCACATTTGTCCCAATCCCCCCAGCAATTTTCAAAATATCCCAAACATCCCAATTTCGAAGCATGAGCCATATTTTGGAGCCAAATTCTGGCTCTCTGCACGTATTCGCAGTTTGAAATTACGACTTTTTATACCCAACATATGTTAAGACCTGAGAGCGGCAGTGTGTGACATTTTGCACAAACTCCCCTGCAGTTTTCAAAATATCCCAAATATCCCAATTTCGAGGCCTGAACCATATTTTGGAGCCAAATTCAGGCTCTCTGCAGGTATTCGCAGTTTGAAATTACGACTTTTCATACCCAACATATGCCAAGTACTGAAATCGGCGTTTGGTCACATTTGTCCCAAACCCCCCTGCAGTTTTCAAAATATCCCAAACATCCCAATTTCGAGGCCTGAGCCATATTTTGGAGCCAAATTCTGGCTCTCTGCACGTATTCGCAGTTTGAAATTACGACTTTTTTATACCCAACATATGCCAAGTACTGAAAGTGGCATTTGGTCACATTTGTCCCAATCCCCCCTGCAATTTTCAAAATATCACAAACATCCCAATTTCGTAACCTGAGCCATATTTTGGAGCCAAATTCTGGCTCTCTGCACGTATTCGCAGTTTGAAATTACGACATTTTATACCCAACATATACGAAGTACTGAAAGCGGCGTTTGGTCACATTTGTCCCAAACCTCCCTGCAGTTTTCAAAATAATCCAAACATCCCAATTTCGAGGCCTGAGACATATTTTGGAGCAAAATTCAGGCTCTATGCACGTATTCGCAGTTTGAAATTACGACTTTTTATTCCCAACATATGCCAATTCCTGAAAGCGGCAGTGAGTGATATTTTGCATAAACTCCCCTGCAGCTTTCGAAATATCCCAAATATCCCAATTTCGAGTCCTGAGCCATATTTTGGAGCCAAATTCTGCCACTCTGCACGTATTCGCAGTATGAAAATACGAATTTTATACCTAACATATGCGAAGTACTGAAAGCGGCTTTTGGTCATATTTGTCCCAAACTCCCCTGCAGTTTTCAAAATATCCCAAACATCTCAATTTCGAGGCCTGAGCCATATTTTGGAGCCAAATCCTGGCTCTCTGCACGTATTTGCAGTTTGAAATTGCGACATATTATACACAACATATGCCAAGTACTGAAAGAGGCAATGAATCACATTTTGCACAAACTCCCATGCAGTTTTCGAAATATCCCAAATATCCCAATTTCGAGGCCTGTGCCATATTTTCGAGCCAAATTCTGGCTCTTTACACGTATTAGTTGTTTGAAATTACGACCTTTTTATACCCAACATATGCCAAGTACTTAAAGCGGCATTTGGTCACATTTGTCCCAATCCCCCCAGCAATTTTCAAAATATCCCAAACATCCCAATTTCGAAGCATGAGCCATATTTTGGAGCCAAATTCTGGCTCTCTGCACGTATTCGCAGTTTGAAATTACGAATTTTTTATACCCAACATATGCCAAGTACTGAAAGCTGCATTTGCTCATATTTGTCCCAAACTCCCCTGCAGTTTTCAAAATATTCCTAACTTCCCAATTTCCAGGCCTGAGTCATATTTTGGAGCCAAATTCAGGCTCTCTGCACGTATTAGTAGTTTGAAATTACAACTTTTTATTCCCAACATATGCCAATTCCTGAAAGCGGCAGTGAGTGATATTTTGCACAAACTCCCCTGCAGCTTTCGAAATATCCCGAATATCCCAATTTCGAAGCCTGAGCCATATTTTGGAGCAAAATTCAGGCTCTATGCACGTATTCGCCGTTTGAAATTACGACTTTTTATACCCAACATATGCGAAGTACTGAAAGCGGTTTTTGGTCACATTTGGCCCAAACCTCCCTCCAGTTTTCAAAATATCCCAAACATCCCAATTTCGAGGCCTGAGCCATATTTTGGAGCCAAGTTCTGGCTCTCTGCACGTATTCGCTGATTGAAATTACGACTTTTTATACCCAAAGTATGCGAAGTACTGAAAGCGGTTTTTGGTCTCATTTGGCCCAAGCCTCCCTCCAGTTTTCAAAATATCCCAAACATCCCAATTTCGAGGCCTGAGCCATATTTTGGAGCCAAATTCAGGCTCTCTGCACGTATTCGCAGTTTGAATTTACGACTTTTTATACCCAACATATGCCAAGTACTGAAAGCGGCGTTTCATCATATTTGTCCCAAACTCCCCTGCAGTTTTCAAAATATCCTAAACATCTCAATTTCGAGGCCTGAGCCATATTTTGGAGCCAAATTCTGGCTCTCTGCACGTATTCGCAGTTTGAAATTGCAACTTATTATACCCAACATATGCCAAGTACTGAAAGATGCAATGAGTCACATTTTGCACAAACTCCCCTGCAGTTTTCGAAATATCCCAAATATCCCAATTTCGAGGCCTGAGCCATATTTTGGAGCCAAATTCTGCCACTCTGCACGTATTCGCAGTATGAAATTGCTACTTCTTATACCCAACATATGCCAAGTACTGAAAGCGGCTTTTGGTCATATTTGTCCCAAACTCCCCTGCAGTTTTCAAAATATCCCAAACATCTCAATTTTGAGGCCTGAGCCATAGTTTGGAGCCAAATTCTGGCTCTCTGCACGTATTCGCAGTTTGAAATTGCGACTTATTATACCCAACATATGCCAAGTACTGAGAGCGGCAATGAATCACATTTTGCTCAAACTCCTATGCAGTTTTCGAAATATCCCAAATATCCCAATTTCGAGGCCAGCGCCATATTTTCGAGGCAAATTCTGGCTCTCTACACGTATTCGTTGTTTGAAACTACGACTTTTTTATACCCAACACATGCCAAGTACTAAAAGCGGCATTTGGTCACATTTGTCCCAATCCCCCCAGCAATTTTCAAAATATCCCAAACATCCCAATTTCGAGGCATGAGCCATATTTTGGAGCCAAATTCAGGCTCTCTGCACGTATTTGCAGTTTGAAATTACGAATTTTTTATACCCAACATATGCCAAGTACTGAAAGCGGCATTTGGTCATATTTGTCCCAAACTCCCCTGCAGTTTTCAAAATATCCGAAACTTGCCAATTTCCAGGCCTGAGTCATATTTTGGAGCCAAATTCAGGCTCTCTGCACGAATTCGCAGTTTGAAATTACGACTTTTTTATACCCAACATATGCCAAGTACTGAAAGCGGCTTTTGGTCATATTTGTCCCAAACTCCCCTGCAGTTTTCAAAATATCCCAAACTTCCCAATTTCCAGGCCTGAGTCATATTTTAGAGCCAAATTCAGGCTCTCTGCACGTATTCGCAGTTTGAAATTACGACTTTTTATACCCAACATATGCCAAGTACTGAAAGCGGCGTTTAGTCATATTTGTCCCAAACTACCATGCAGTTTTCAAAATATCCCAAACGTCTCAATTTCGAGGCCTGAGCCATATTTTGGAGCCAAATTCTGGCTCTTTACACGTATTAGTTGTTTGAAATTACGACCTTTTTATACCCAACATATGCCAAGTACTTGAAGCGGCATTTGGTCACATTTGTCCCAATCTCCCCAGCAATTTTCAAAATATCCCAAACATCCCAATTTCGAAGCATGAGCCATATTTTGGAGCCAAATTCTGGCTCTCTGCACGTATTCGCAGTTTGAAATTACGACTTTTTATACCCAACATATGTTAAGACCTGAAAGCGGCAGTGTGTGACATTTTGCACAAACTCCCCTGCAGTTTTCAAAATATCCCAAATATCCCAATTTCGAGGCCTGAACCATATTTTGGAGCCAAATTCAGGCTCTCTGCAGGTATTCGCAGTTTGAAATTACGACTTTTCATACCCAACATATGCCAAGTACTGAAATCGGCGTTTGGTCACTTTTGTCCCAAACCCCCCTGCAGTTTTCAAAATATCCCAAACATCCCAATTTCGAGGCCTGAGCCATATTTTGGAGCCAAATTCTGGCTCTCTGCACGTATTCGCAGTTTGAAATTACGACTTTTTTATACCCAACATATGCCAAGTACTGAAAGTGGCATTTGGTCACGTTTGTCCCAATCCCCCCTGCAATTTTCAAAATATCACAAACATCCCAATTTCGTAACCTGAGCCATATTTTGGAGCCAAATTCTGGCTCTCTGCACGTATTCGCAGTTTGAAATTACGACATTTTATACCCAACATATGCGAAGTACTGAAAGCGGCGTTTGGTCACATTTGTCCCAAACCTCCCTGCAGTTTTCAAAATATCCCAAACATCCCAATTTCGAGGCCTGAGACATATTTTGGAGCAAATTTCAGGCTCTATGCACGTATTCGCAGTTTGAAATTACGACTTTTTATTCCCAACATATGCCAATTCCTGAAAGCGGCAGTGAGTGATATTTTGCATAAACTCCCCTGCAGCTTTCGAAATATCCCAAATATCCCAATTTCGAGGCCTGAGCTATATTTTGGAGCCAAATTCTGCCACTCTGCACGTATTCGCAGTATGAAAATACGACTTTTTATACCTAACATATGCGAAGTACTGAAAGCGGCTTTTGGTCATATTTGTCCCAAACTCCCCTGCAGTTTTCAAAATATCCCAAACATCTCAATTTCGAGGCCTGAGCCATATTTTGGAGCCAAATCCTGGCTCTCTGCACGTATTTGCAGTTTGAAATTGCGACATATTATACACAACATATGCCAAGTACTGAAAGAGGCAATGAATCACATTTTGCACAAACTCCCATGCAGTTTTCGAAATATCCCAAATATCCCAATTTCGAGGCCTGTGCCATATTTTCGAGCCAAATTCTGGCTCTTTACACGTATTAGTTGTTTGAAATTACGACCTTTTTATACCCAACATATGCCAAGTACTTAAAGCGGCATTTGGTCACATTTGTCCCAATCCCCCCAGCAATTTTCAAAATATCCCAAACATCCCAATTTCGAAGCATGAGCCATATTTTGGAGCCAAATTCTGGCTCTCTGCACGTATTCGCAGTTTGAAATTACGACTTTTTTATACCCAACATATGCCAAGTACTGAAAGCGGCTTTTGGTCATATTTGTCCCAAACTCCCCTGCAGTTTTCAAAATATCCCAAACTTCCCAATTTCCAGGCCTGAGTCATATTTTAGAGCCAAATTCAGGCTCTCTGCACGTATTCGCAGTTTGAAATTACGACTTTTTATACCCAACATATGCCAAGTACTGAAAGCGGCGTTTAGTCATATTTGTCCCAAACTACCATGCAGTTTTCAAAATATCCCAAACGTCTCAATTTCGAGGCCTGAGCCATATTTTGGAGCCAAATTCTGGCTCTTTACACGTATTAGTTATTTGAAATTACGACCTTTTTATACCCAACATATGCCAAGTACTTAAAGCGGCATTTGGTCACATTTGTCCCAATCCCCCCAGCAATTTTCAAAATATCCCAAACATCCCAATTTCGAAGCATGAGCCATATTTTGGAGCCAAATTCTGGCTCTCTGCACGTATTCGCAGTTTGAAATTACGACTTTTTATACCCAACATATGTTAAGACCTGAAAGCGGCAGTGTGTGACATTTTGCACAAACTCCCCTGCAGTTTTCAAAATATCCCAAATATCCCAATTTCGAGGCCTGAACCATATTTTGGAGCCAAATTCAGGCTCTCTGCAGGTATTCGCAGTTTGAAATTACGACTTTTCATACCCAACATATGCCAAGTACTGAAATCGGCGTTTGGTCACTTTTGTCCCAAACCCCCCTGCAGTTTTCAAAATATCCCAAACATCCCAATTTCGAGGCCTGAGCCATATTTTGGAGCCAAATTCTGGCTCTCTGCACGTATTCGCAGTTTGAAATTACGACTTTTTTATACCCAACATATGCCAAGTACTGAAAGTGGCTTTTGGTCACGTTTGTCCCAATCCCCCCTGCAATTTTCAAAATATCACAAACATCCCAATTTCGTAACCTGAGCCATATTTTGGAGCCAAATTCTGGCTCTCTGCACGTATTCGCAGTTTGAAATTACGACATTTTATACCCAACATATGCGAAGTACTGAAAGCGGCGTTTGGTCACATTTGTCCCAAACCTCCCTGCAGTTTTCAAAATATCCCAAACATCCCAATTTCGAGGCCTGAGACATATTTTGGAGCAAATTTCAGGCTCTATGCACGTATTCGCAGTTTGAAATTACGACTTTTTATTCCCAACATATGCCAATTCCTGAAAGCGGCAGTGAGTGATATTTTGCATAAACTCCCCTGCAGCTTTCGAAATATCCCAAATATCCCAATTTCGAGGCCTGTGCCATATTTTCGAGCCAAATTCTGGCTCTTTACACGTATTAGTTGTTTGAAATTACGACCTTTTTATACCCAACATATGCCAAGTACTTAAAGCGGCATTTGGTCACATTTGTCCCAATCCCCCCAGCAATTTTCAAAATATCCCAAACATCCCAATTTCGAAGCATGAGCCATATTTTGGAGCCAAATTCTGGCTCTCTGCACGTATTCGCAGTTTGAAATTACGAATTTTTTATACCCAACATATGCCAAGTACTGAAAGCTCCATTTGCTCATATTTGTCCCAAACTCCCCTGCAGTTTTCAAAATATCCCTAACTTCCCAATTTCCAGGCCTGAGTCATATTTTGGAGCCAAATTTAGGCTCTCTGCACGTATTAGTAGTTTGAAATTACAACTTTTTATTCCCAACATATGCCAATTCCTGAAAGCGGCAGTGAGTGATATTTTGCACAAACTCCCCTGCAGCTTTCGAAATATCCCGAATATCCCAATTTCGAGGCCTGAGCCATATTTTGGAGCAAAATTCAGGCTCTATGCACGTATTCGCCGTTTGAAATTACGACTTTTTATACCCAACATATGCGAAGTACTGAAAGCGGTTTTTGGTCACATTTGGCCCAAACCTCCCTCCAGTTTTCAAAATATCCCAAACATCCCAATTTCGAGGCCTGAGCCATATTTTGGAGCCAAATTCAGGTTCTCTGCACGTATTCGCAGTTTGAATTTACGACTTTTTATACCCAACATATGCCAAGTACTGAAAGCGGCGTTTCATCATATTTGTCCCAAACTCCCCTGCAGTTTTCAAAATATCCTAAACATCTCAATTTCGAGGCCTGAGCCATATTTTGGAGCCAAATTCTGGCTCTCTGCACGTATTCGCAGTTTGAAATTGCAACTTATTATACCCAACATATGCCAAGTACTGAAAGATGCAATGAGTCACATTTTGCACAAACTCCCCTGCAGTTTTCGAAATATCCCAAATATCCCAATTTCGAGGACTGAGCCATATTTTCGAGCCAAATTCTGGCTCAATACACGTATTCGTGGTTTGAAATTACGATTTTTTATACTCAACATATGCCAAGTACTGAAAGCGGCGTTTGGTCATATTTGTCCCAAACTCCCCTGCAGTTTTCAAAATATCCCAAACTTTCCAATTTTCAGGCCTGAGTCATAGTTTGGAGCCAAATTCAGGCTCTCTGCACGTATTCGCAGTTTGAAATTACGACTTTTTATACCCAACATATGCCAAGTACTGAAAGCAGCGTTTGGTCATATTTGTCCCAAACTCCCCTGCAGTTTTCAAAATATCCCAAACATCCCAATTTCGAGGCCTGAGTCATACTTTGGAGCCCAATTCTGGCTCTCTGCACGTATTCGCAGTTTGAAATTACGACTTTTTATACCCAACATATGTTAAGACCTGAAAGCGGCAGTGTGTGACATTTTGCACAAACTCCCCTGCAGTTTTCAAAATATCCCAAATATCCCAATTTCGAGGCCTGAGCCATATTTTGGAGCCAAATTCAGGCTCTCTGCACGTATTCGCAGTTTGAAATTATGACTTTTCATACCCAACATATGCCAAGTACTGAAAGCGGCGTTTGGTCACATTTGTCCCGATCCCCCCCTGCAATTTTCAAAATATCCCAAATATCCCAATTTCGAGGCCTGAGCCATATTTTGGAGCCAAATTCAGGCTCTCTGCACGTATTCGCAGTTTGAAATTACGACTTTTTATACCCAACATATGCGAAGTACTGAAAGCGGCTTTTGGTCAAATTTGGCCCAAACCTCCCTGCAGTTTTCAAAATATCCCAAACATCCCAATTTCGAGGACTGAGCCATATTTTATAGCCAAATTCAGGCTCTCTGCACGTATTCGCAGTTTGAATTTACGACTTTTTATACCCAACATATGCCAAGTACTGAAAGCGGCGTTTGGTCATATTTGTCATAAACTCCCCTGCAGTTTTCAAAATATTCCAAACATCTCAATTTCGAGGCCTCAGCCATATTTTGGAGCCAAATTCTGGCTCTCTGCACGTATTCGCAGTTTGAAATTACGACTTTTTATACCCAACATATGTTAAGACCTGAAAGCGGCAGTGTGTGACATTTTGCACAAACTCCCCTGCAGTTTTCAAAATATCCCAAATATCCCAATTTCGAGGCCTGAGCCATATTTTGGAGCCAAGTTCAGGCTCTCTGCACGTATTCGCAGTTTGAAATTACTTCTTTTCATACCCAACATATGCCAAGAACTGAAAGCGGCAGTGAGTGATATTTTGCACAAACTCCCCTGCAGCTTTCGAAATATCCCAAATATCCCAATTTTGAGGCCTGAGCCATATTTTCGAGCCAAATTCTGGCTCTCTGCACGTATTCGTTGTTTGAAATTACGACTTTTTTATACCCAATATATGCCAAGTACTAAAAGCGGCGTTTCGTCACATTTGTCCCAATCCCCCCAGCAATTTTCAAAATATCCCAATCAGCCCAATTTCGAGGCCTGAGCCATATTTTGGAGCCAAATTCTGGCTCTCGGCACGTATTCGCAGTTTGAAATTACGGCTTTTTTATACCCAACATATGCCAAGTACTGAAAGCGGCGTTTGGTCATATTTGTCCCAAACTCCCCTGCAGTTTTCAAAATATCCCAAACTTCCCAATTTCCAGGCCTGAGTCATATTTTGGAGCCAAATTCAGGCTCTCTGCACATATTCGCAGTTTAAATTTCGACTTTTTATACCCAACATATGCCAAGTACTGAAAGCGGCGTTTGGTCATATTTGTCCCAAACTCCCCTGCAGTTTTCAAAATATCCCAAACTTCCCAATTTCGAGGCCTGAGCCATATTTTGGAGCCAAATTCTACCTCTCTGCACGTATTTGCAGTATGAAATTACGTCTTTTTATACTAAACATATGCGAAGTACTGAAAGCGGCTTTAGGTCACATTTGGCCCAAACCTCCCTGCAGTTTTTAAAATATCCCAAACATCCCAATTTTGAGGCCTGAGCCATATTTTGGAGCCAAATTCAGGCTCTCTGCACGTATTCGCAGTTTGAAATTACGACTTTTTATACCCAACATATGCCAAGTACTGAAAGCGGCGTTTGGTTATATTTGTCCCAAACTCCCCTGCAGTTTTCAAAATATCCCAAACATCTCAATTTCGAGGCCTGAGCCATATTTTGGAGCCAAATTTTGGCTCTCTGCACGTATTCGCAGTTTGAAATTGTGACTTATTATACCCTACATATGCCAAGTACTGAAAGCTGCAATGAATCACATTATGCACAAACTTCCCTGCAGTTTTCGAAATATCCCAAATATCCCAATTTCGAGGCCTGAGCCATATTTTGGAGCCAAATTCAGGCTCTCTGCACGTATTCGCAGGTTGAAATTACGACTTTTTTATACCCAACATATGCCAAGTACTGAAAGCGGCGTTTGGTCATATTTGTCCCAAACTCCCCTGCAGTTTTCAAAATATCCCAAACTTCCCAATTTCCAGGCCTGAGTCATTCTTTGGAGCAAAATTCAGGCTCTCTGCACGTATTCGCAGTTTGAAATTACGACTTTCTATACCCAACATATGCCAAGTACTGAAAGCGGCGTTTGGTCATATTTGTCCCGAACTCCCCTGCAGTTTTCAAAATATCCCAAACTTCCCAATTTCGAGGCCTGAGCCATATTTTGTAGCCAAATTTTGGCTCTATGCACGTATTCGCAGTTTTAAATTACGACTTTTTATTCCCAACGTATGCCATGTCCTGATAGCGGCGTTTGGTCATATTTGTCCCGAACTCCCCTGCACTTTTCAAAATATCCCAAACTTCCCAATTTCGAGGCCTGAGTCATATTTTGGAGCCAAATTCTGGCTCTCTGCACGTATTCGCAGTTTGAAATTACGACTTTTTATACCCAACATATGTTAAGACCTGAAAGCGGCAGTGTGTGTCATTTTGCACAAACTCCCCTGCAGTTTTCAAAATATCCCAAATATCCCAATTTCGAGGCCTGAGCCATAATTTCGAGCCGAAATCTGGCTCTCTGCACGTATTCGTTGTTTGAAATTACGACTTTTTTATACCCAACATATGCCACGTACTGAAAGCGGAGTTTGTTCACATTTGTCCCAATCACCCCAGCAATTTTCAAAATATCCAAAACATCCCAATTTCGAGGCCTGAGCCATATTTTAGAGCCAAATTCTTCCTCTCTGCACGTATTCGCAGTTTGAAATTACGACTTTTTATACCCAACATATGTTAAGACCTGAAAGCGGCAGTGTGTGTCATTTTGCACAAACTCCCCTGCAGTTTTCAAAATATCCCAAATATCCCAATTTCGAGGCCTGAGCCATAATTTCGAGCCGAAATCTGGCTCTCTGCACGTATTCGTTGTTTGAAATTACGACTTTTTTATACCCAACATATGCCACGTACTGAAAGCGGAGTTTGTTCACATTTGTCCCAATCACCCCAGCAATTTTCAAAATATCCAAAACATCCCAATTTCGAGGCCTGAGCCATATTTTAGAGCCAAATTCTTCCTCTCTGCACGTATTCGCAGTTTGAAATTACGACTTTTTATACCCAACATATGCCAAGTACTGAAATCGGCGTTTGGTCATATTTGTCCCAAACTCCCCTGCAGTTTTCAAAATATCCCAAACATCCCAATTTCGAGGCCTGAGTCATATTTTGGAGCCAAATTCTGGCTCTCTGCACGTATTCGCAGTTTGAAATTGCGACTTATTATACCCAACATATGCCAAGTACTGAAAGCGGCAGTGAGTCTCATTTTGCACAAACTCCCCTGTAGTTTTCAAAATATCGCTAAAATCCCAATTTCAAGGCCTGAGCCGTATTTTGGAGCCAAATTCAGGCTCTCTGCACGTATTCGCAGATAGAAATTACGACTTTTTATACCCAACATATGCCAAGTACAGAAAGCGGCGTTTGGTCACATTTGTCCCAAACCTCCCTGCAGTTTTCAAAATATCCCAAACATCCCAATTTCGAAGCCTGAGCCATATTTTGGAGCCGAGTTCTGGCTCTCTGCACGTTATACAGTTTGATATTACGACTTTTTATACCCAACATATGCAAAGTACTGGACGCGGAAGTGAGTCACATTTTGCACAAACTCCCCTGCAGTTTTCAAAATATCCCAAATCTCCCAATTTCGAGGCCTGAGCCATATTTTGGAGCCAAATTCTGGCTCTCTGCACGTATTCGCAGTTTGAAATTACGACTTTTTTATACCCAACATATGCCAAGTACTGAATGCGGCGTTTGGTCACATTTGTCCCAAACCCCCCTGCAGTTTTCAAAATATCCCAAACATCCCAATTTCGGGGCCTGAGCCATATTTTGGAGCCAAATTCTGGCTCTATGCACGTATTCGCAGTTTGAAATTACGACTTTTTTATACCCAAGATATGCCAAGTACTGAAAGCGGCGTTTGGTCATATTTGTCCCAAACTCCTCTGCAGTTTTCAAAATATCACAAACTTCCCAATTTCCAGGCCTGAGTCATATTTTGGAGTCAAATTCAGGCTCTCTGCACGTATTCGCAGTTTAAATTTCGACTTTTCATACCCAACATATGCCAAGTACTGAAAGCGGCGTTTGGTCATATTTGTCCAAAACACCCCTGCAGTTTTCAAAATATCCCAAACTTCCCAATTTCGAGGCATGAGCCATATTTTGGAGCCAAATTCTGCCTCTCTGCACGTATTCGCAGTATGAAATTACGACTTTTTATACCCAACATATTCGAAGTACTGAAAGCGGCAGTGAGTCACATTTTGCACAAACTCCCCTGCAGTTTTCAAAATATCCCAAATTTCCCAATATCGAGGCCTAAGCCATATTTTGAAGCCAAATTCAGGCTCTCTTCACGTATTCGCAGTTTGAAATTCCGACTTTTTATTCCCAACATATGCCAAGTCCTGAAAGCGGCAGTGAGTCACATTTTGCACAAACTCCCCTGTAGTTTTCGAAATATCCCAATTATCCCAAATATCCCAATTTCCCCGCCTGAGCCATATTTTGGTGCCAAATTCTGACTCTCTGTACGTATTCGCAGTTTGAAATTGCGAATTGTTTATACCCAACATATTCCTAGTACTGAAAGCGGCGTTTGGACACATTTCTCCCAATCCCCCCTGCAGTTTTCAAAACATCCCAAACATCCCAATATCGAGGCCTGAGCCTTATTTTAGAGCCAAATTCTGGCTCTCTGCACGAATTCGCAGTTTGAAATTACGACTTATTATACCCAACATATGCCAAGTACTGAAAGCGGCAATGAGTCATATTTTGCACAAACTCCTCTGCAGTTTTCGAAAAAACTCAAACATCCCAATTTCGAGGCCTGGGCCATATTTTGATGCCAAATTCAGGCTCTCTACACGTATTCGCAGTTTGAATTTACGAATTTTTATACCCAACATATGCCAAGTACTGAATGCGGCGTTTGGTCACATATGTCCCAAACTTCCCTGTAGTTTTCAAAATATCCCAAATACCCCAATTTCGAGGCCTGAGCCATATTTTGGAGCCAAATTCTGGCACTCTGCACGTATTCGCAGTTTGAAATTACGAATTTTTTATATCCAACATAAGCGAAGTACTGAAAGCGGCGTTTGGTCACATTTGTCCCAAACCTCTCTGCAATTTTCAAAATATCCCAAACATCCCAATATCGAGGCCTGAGCCATATTTTGGAGTCAAATTCTGGCTCTCCGGACGTATTCGCTGATTGATATTACGACTTTTCGTACCCAACATATGCCAAGTACTGAAAGCGGCAACCCAGCAAACACAAATCATCTACACAACGTTCGCCTATCTCTTCCCATAGGTGTTGGAATGATTTGCATTGAGAATGGTGCAGGAGAGCCTTTGAGAAACTTTTACTCAAAAAATCCAAACACAAAGGTTTAATTATAAATTGTTTTTCTACAATTATTTTCTTCCAAATGTAAAACAAATAGTTTTTACATGTTTAAATATAAAATTTATGGTGTTTTTTTGTAAAATTCATTAATAAATTGTGAATGATATATATTGGCTGAGTGAAACCTTTAAAATCCATTTAGTTATAATATGAACAGAAAAAAGTAGTTTTCCAAATTTTCTAAAAATCGCTCTTTTTAACACAATTTGACTCCTTATGCATTCCACTAAACACTAATATCATGTTTAAATATATAATTTATGTATTATTCCCTAAGATAATTTATATAAATTTTAAAAGTTGCTGGAAAGTGGTGAGAACGAATCTGAAAACGTTTTGTTGTCTTATATTGGCGTGTTCTTATTAACTAGAGTGAGTAAGAGTGAGCGAGAGTGGGTAAGAGTGAGTAAGAGTGAATGAAGGTGAGTGAGAGTGCCAGAGAGTGTGTAAGTGTGAGTAAGAGTGAGTATAAGTAAGAGTGACTGAGAGTGAGTAAGAGTGAGAGTAAGAGTGACAGAATGAGTAAGAGTGAGAGTAAAGTGATTGAGAGTAAGGGTGAGTATGAGAGTAAGAGTGATTGAGAGTTAGAGTGAGAGTAAGAGTGATTGAGAGTTAGTGAGAGTAAGAGTGATTGAGAGTAAGAGTGATTGAGAGTAAGAGTGATTGAGAGTAAGAGTGATTGAGAGTAAGAGTGATTGGGAGTAAGAGTGATTGAGAGTAAGAGTGATTGGGAGTAAGAGTGATTGGGAGTAGGAGTTAGAGTGAGAGTAGGAGTAAGAATGAGAATAAGAGTGATTGAGAGTAAGAGTGAGTAAGAGTAAGAATGAGAGTAAGAGTGATTGAGAGTAAGAGTGATTGAGAGTAAGAGTGATTGAGAGTAAGAGTGATTGGGAGTAAGAGTGATTGGGAGTAAGAGTAAGAGTGAGAGTAAGAATGAGAATAAGAGTGATTGAGAGTAAGAGTGATTGGGAGTAAGAGTAAGAGTAAGAATGAGAGTAGGAGTGATTGAGAGTAGGAGTGATTGGGAGTAGGAGTGATTGGGAGTAAGAGTGATTGAGAGTAAGAGTAATTGAGAGTAAGAGTATGAGAGTAAGAGTGAGAGAGTGAGTATGAATGGGTAAGGGTGACTGAGAGTGAGTAAGAATGACAGAGTAAGAGTGACAGAGAGTAAGAGTGACAGAGAGTAAGAGTGACAGAGAGTAAGAGTGACAGAGAGTAAGAGTGACAGAGTAAGAGTGACAGAGAGTAAGAGTGACAGAGAGTAAGAGTGACAGAGAGTAAGAGTGACAGAGAGTAAGAGTGACAGAGTAAGAGTGACAGAGTAAGAGTGACAGAGAGTAAGAGTGACAGAGTAAGAGTGACAGAGAGTAAGAGTGACAGAGAGTAAGAGTGACAGAGTAAGAGTGACAGAGAGTAAGAGTGACAGAGAGTAAGAGTGACAGAGTAAGTGACAGAGAGTAAGAATGACAGAGAGTAAGAGTGACAGAGAGTAAGAGTGACAGAGAGTAAGAGTGACAGAGTAAGAGTGACAGAGAGTAAGAGTGACAGAGAGTAAGAGTGACAGAGTAAGAGTGACAGAGTGTAAGAGTGACAGAGTAAGAGTGACAGAGAGTAAGAGTGACAGAGAGTAAGAGTGACAGAGTAAGAGTGACAGAGAGTAAGAGTGACAGAGTAAGAGTGACAGAGTAAGAGTGACAGAGAGTAAGAGTGACAGAGAGTAAGAGTGACAGAGAGTAAGAGTGACAGAGAGTAAGAGTGACAGAGTAAGAGTGACAGAGTAAGAGTGACAGAGAGTAAGAGTGACAGAGAGTAAGAGTGACAGAGAGTAAGAGTGACAGAGTAAGAGTGACAGAGAGTAGGAGTGACAGAGTGTAAGAGTGACAGAGAGTAAGAGTGACAGAGAGTAAGAGTGACAGAGAGTAAGAGTGACAGAGTAAGAGTGACAGAGTAAGAGAGTGAGAGTGATTATGAGAGAGTTAAGAGTGTGAGGTGTGTGAGTGTAGCAGGCCAGGGAGGCAGGATGTGTGGTCACAGGCGAGGCCTAGGCCTCGTGATCTCTAATGTTGGTTTTTATATATATGTGGGATTTTTTGTCCTGTTTCAAATTATAATTATTTAGCAGGAATGTAATAAGATATTGCACAGTATTAATGTGACAATAATATATGCATTATTTCCTTGATAATCAAACTTGTTGTTCAAAGATAATATACAATCTTTGAAGGAAACATTTTGAGAGCGCAAGCTGGCAACACTGTTCTGGTGGGTGAGAGAGACATATGGTTAGTTGTACTCAGACCTACAGTGGAGAAGGGTGTGTCCCAGCTGGCCGCCACCAGCCGCCACCCGCCGCCACCCGCCGCCACCCGCCGCCCACCACCAGCCGCCACCCGCCACCACCCGCCACCACCCACCACCCGCCACCACCCACCACCAGCCGCCACCCGCCGCCACCCGCCACCCACCACCAGCCGCCACCCGCCGCCACCCACCACCAGCCGCCACCTGCCACCACCCACCACCAGCCGCCACCCGCCGCCACCCGCCACCACCCACCACCAGCCGCCACCCGCCACCAGCCACCGCCACCCACCACCGCCACTCACCACCCGCCGCCACCACCCACCACCAGCCGCCACCCGCCACCACCCACCACCAGCCGCCAGCCGCCACCCACCACCAGCCGCCGCCAGCCGCCACCCACCACCAGCCGCCACCCGCCGCCACCCACCACCCGCCGCCACCCACCACCAGCCGCCACCCGCCGCCACCCACCACCAGCCGCCACCCGCCACCACCCACCACCAGCCGCCACCCGCCACCACCCACCACCAGCCGCCACCCGCCACCACCCACCACCAGCCGCCACCCGCCACCACCCACCACCAGCCGCCACCCGCCACCCGCCACCACCTACCACCAGCCGCCACCACCCACCACCAGCCGCCACCCGCCACCAGCCACCGCCACCCGCCACCAGCCACCGCCACCCACCACCACCCGCCACCAGCCACCGCCACCCACCACCGCCACTCACCACCCGCCGCCACCACCCACCACCAGCCGCCACCCACCACCGCCACCCGCCGCCACCACCCACCACCACCACCCACCACCACCAGCCGCCGCCGCCACCACCACCCACCACCACCGCCGCCACCACCCATCACCGCCGCCGCCACCACCACCCACCACCACCGCCGCCGCCACCACCCATCACCGCCGCCGCCGCCACCACCCACCACAGCCGCCGCCGACACCACCGCCACCACCCACCACAGCCGGCACCACCACCCACCACCACCACCCACCACCGCCGCCACCACCAGCCGCCACAAGCCGCCACCGCCCGCCACCGCCCGCCACCAGCCGCCATCACCACCACCACCAGCCGCCATCACCGCCACCAGCTGCCACCACCACCAGCCGCCACCACCACCACCACCAGCCGCCATCACCGCCACCAGCTGCCACCACCACCAGCCGCCATCACCGCCACCAGCTGCCACCACCACCAGCCGCCACCACCAGCCGCCACCACCGCCACCACCAGCCGCCACCACCGCCCGCTATCAGCAGTCACCGCCCGTTGCCACAGTCGCCACCGCAAGCCGCCACCGCCAGCCGCCACCGCCAGCCGCCACCGCCAGCCGCCACCGCCAGCCGCCACCAGCCCCCCCCACCGCCGATCGTCACCACCCACCACAGCCGCCACCGCCCGCCACCACCCACCACAGCCGCCACCACCCACCACCACCCGCCGCCACCACCCACCACCACCAGCCGCCGCCGCCACCCACCACCCGCCGCCGCCGCCACCACCACCCACTACCACCACCGCCGCCACCACCCACCACCACCAGCCGCCGCCGCCACCACCACCACCCACCACCACCACCACCGCCGCCACCACCAGCCGCCGCCGCCGCCACCACCACCACCCACCACCACCGCCGCCACCACCCACCACCGCCAGCCGCCACCACTCATCACAGACCCCGCCACCGCCCGCCAGACACAGCCGCCAGTGTCCGCCACCGCCGCCATTGTCCGCCACCGCCGCCACTGTCCGCCACCGCCGCCACTGTCCGCCACCGCCGTCACTGTCCGCCACCGCCGCCACTGTCCGCCACCGCCACCACTGTCCGCCCGCCGCCACCACTGTCCGCCCGCCGCCACCACTGTCCGCCCGCCGCCTCCACTGTCCGCCCGCCGCCTCCACTGTCCGCCCGCCGCCTCCACTGTCCGCCCGCCGCCTCCACTGTCCGCCCGCCGCCGCCACTGTCCGCCCGCCGCCGCCACTGTCCGCCCGCCGCCGCCACTGTCCGCCCGCCGCCGCCACTGTCCGCTCGCCGCCGCCACTGTCCGCCCGCCGCCTCCACTGTCCGCCCGCCGCCTCCACTGTCCGCCCGCCGCCTCCACTGTCCGCCCGCCGCCTCCACTGTCCGCCCGCCGCCGCCACTGTTCGCCCGCCGCCGCCACTGTCCGCCCGCCGCCGCCACTGTCCGCCCGCCGCCACTGTCCACCACCGCCGCCACGGTCCGCCCGCCGCCACTATCCGCCACAGCCGCCACTGTCCGCCCGCCGCCACTGTCCTCCCGCCGCCACTGTCCGCCCGCCGCCGCCCTGTCCGCCCGCCGCCACTATCCGCCACCGCCGCCACTGTCCGCCCGCCGCCACTGTCCGCCCGCCGCCACTATCCGCCCGCCGCCACTGTCCGCCCGCCGCCACTGTCCGCCCGCCGCCACTGTCCGCCCGCCGCCACTGTCCTCCCGCCGCCACTGTCCGCCCGCCGCCGCCCTGTCCGCCCGCCGCCACTATCCGCCACCGCCGCCACTGTCCGCCCGCCGCCACTGTCCGCCCGCCGCCACTATCCGCCACCGCCGCCACTGTCCGCCCGACGCCACTGTCCGCCCGCCGCCACTGTCCGCCCGCCGCCACTCTCCGCCCGCCGCCACTGTCCGCCCGCCGCCACTGTCCGCCACCGCCGCCACTGTCCGCCACCGCCGCCACTGTCCGCCCGCCGCCACTGTCCGCCACCGCCGCTACTGTCCGCCCGCCGCCACTGTCCGCCCGCCGCCGCCACTGTCCGCCCGCCGCCACTGTCCGCCCGCCGCCACTATCCGCCACCGCCGCCACTGTCCGCCACAGCCGCCACTCTCTGCCGTACAGCCTCCCCTCTCTCCGTTAGTAAATAATTATAATTGTTAGTAAATAATAAAAGAAATATAAATTATTAGATTTTTTTTACCCTTAAATTGGTTTTAATATTTAAATTGAAAATAATAATATAATATAAAATATAATAAAAATAATATAATATAAAATATAATTTAATTTCAAGAAATTTAACTTTAAACACAAAGATGTAAAAAGGGTTCAGATTATTGGCTCAAACCTTTCATAAGAGATTCATATTGGTATATGAATGGATTATGAATGACTCATGTTAGGAGTGTAAAGTTGCCACAACATCTCAAATTAGTGTTAGATACATATGTCTTGGTTATAAGTTTTGGAAACCTATTTAAGTCCACACACAATATCGTATCTGATACGATAAAACAAACGTTTCCAATACTTTCAAATACTTTCCAGATATGTTGTGGCAACCTAAAATTGTTTGCTGGGAATGAGTCACATTTTGCACAAACTCCCCTGCAGTTTTCAAAATATCGCTAAAATCCCAATTTCAAGGCCTGAGCCATATTTTGGAGCCAAATTCAGGGTCTCTGCACGTATTCACAGTTTGAAATTACGACTTTTTATACCCAACATATGCCAAGTACTGAAAGCGGCGTTTGGTCACATTTGACCCAAACCTCCCTGCAGTTTTCAAAATATCTCAAACATCCCAATTTCGAGGCCTGAGCCATATTTTGGTGCCAAATTCTGGCTCTCTACACGTTATCGCAGTTTGATATTACGACTTTTTATACCCAACATATGCCACGTACTGAACGCAGAAGTGAGTCACATTTTGCACAAACTCCACTGCAGTTTTCAAAATATCCCAAACATCCCAATTTCGAGGCCTGAGCCATATTTTGGATCCAAATTCTGGCTCTCTGCACGTATTCGCATTTTGAAAATACGACTTTTTTATACCCAACATATGCGAAGTACTGAGAGCGGCGTTTGGTCACATTTGTCCCATACCTTCCTGCAGTTTTCAAAATATCCCAAACATCCCAATATCGAGGCCTGAGCCATATTTTGGAGTCAAATTCTGGCTCTCTGCACGTATTCGCAGTTTGATATTACGACTTTTTGTACCCAACATATGCCAACTACTTAAAGCGGCGTTTGGTCACATTTTGCACGAACTCCCATGCAGTTTTCAAAATATCCCAAATATCCCAATTTCGAGGCCTGAGCCATATTTTGGAGCCAAATTCTGGCTCTCTGCACGTATTCGCAGTTTAAAATTACTACTTTTTATACCCAACATATGCCAATTCCTGAAAGCGGCAGTGAGTCATATTTTGCACAAATTCCCCTACAGTTTTCGAAATATCCCAAATATCCCAATTTCAAGGCCTGAGCCATATTTTGGAGCCGAATTCTGGCTCTCTGCACGTATTCGCAGTTTGAAATTGCGAATTTTTTATACCCAACATATGCCAGGTACTGAAAGCGGCGTTTGGTCACATTTGTCCCAAACCTCCCTGCAGTTTTCAAAATATCCCATTTATTCCAATTTCGAGGCCTGAGCCATATTCTGGAGCCAAATTCTGGCTCTCTGCACGTATTTGCAGTTTGATATTATGACTTTTTATACCCAACATATGCCAAGTACTGAAAGCGGCGTTTGGTCACATTTGTCCCAAACCTCCCTGCAGTTTTCAAAATATCCCAAACATCCCAATTTCGAAACCTGAGCCATATTTTGGAGCCAAATTCTGGCTCTCTGCATGTTATCGCAATTTGATATTACGACTTTTTATTCCCAACATATGCCAAGTACTGGACGCGGAAGTGAGTCACATTTTGCACAAACTCCCGTGCAGTTTTCAAAAAATCTCAAACATCTCAATTTCGAGGCCTGGGCTATATTTTGGAGCCAAATTCAGGCTCTCTGCACGTATTCGCAGTTTGAAATTACGACTTTTTATACCCAACATATGCCAAGTACTGAAAGCGGCGTTTGGTCACATTTGTCCCAAACCTCCCTGTAGTTTTCAAAATATCCCAAATACCCCAATTTCGAGGCCTGAGCCATATTTTGGAGCCAAATTCTGGCTCTCTGCACGTATTCGCAGTTTGAAATTACGACTTTTTATTCCCAACATATGCCATGTCCTGAAAGCGGCAGTGAGTGATATTTTGCACAAACTCCCCTGCAGCTTTCGAAATATCCCAAATAGCCCAATTTCGAGGCCAGAGCCATATTTTCGAGCCAAATTCTGCCTCTCTGCACGTATTCCCAGTTTGAAATTATGACTTTTTATACCCAACATATGCGAAGTACTGAAATCGGCTTTGGTCACATTTGTCCAAAACCTCCATGCAGTTTTCAAAATATCCCAAACATCCCAATTTCGGGGCCTGAGCCATATTTTGGAGCCAAATTCAGGCTCTCTGCACGTATTCGCAGTTTGATATTATGACTTTTTGTACCCAACATATGCCAAGTACTGAAAGCGGCGTTTGGTCACATTTTGCACAAACTCCCATGCAGTTTTCAAAATATCCCAAATATCCCAATTTCGAGGCCTGAGCCATATTTTGGAGCCAAATTCTGGCTCTCTGCATGTATTCGCAGTTTAAAATTACTACTTTTTATACCCAACATATGCCAATTCCTGAAAGCGGCAGTGAGTCATATTTTGCACAAACTCCCCTACAGATTTCGAAATATCCCAAATATCCCAATTTCAAGGCCTGAGCCATATTTTGGAGCCAAATTCTGGCTCTCTGCACGTATTCGCAGTTTGAAATTGCGAATTTTTTATACCCAACATATGCCAGGTACTGAAAGTGGCGTTTGGTCACATATGTCCCAAACCTCCCTGCAGTTTTCAAAATATCCCATTTATTCCAATTTCGAGGCCTGAGCCATATTCTGGAGCCAAATTCTGGCTCTCTGCACGTATTTGCAGTTTGATATTATGACTTTTTATACCCTACATATGCCAAGTACTGAAAGCGGCGTTTGGTCACATTTGTCCCAAACCTCCCTACAGTTTTCAAAATATCCCAAACATCCCAATTTCGAAACCTGAGCCATATTTTGGAGCCAAATTCTGGCTCTCTGCATGTTATCGCAATTTGATATTACGACTTTTTATTCCCAACATATGCCAAGTACTGGACGCGGAAGTGAGTCACATTTTGCACAAACTCCCGTGCAGTTTTCAAAAAATCTCAAACATCTCAATTTCGAGGCCTGGGCTATATTTTGGAGCCAAATTCAGGCTCTCTGCACGTATTCGCAGTTTGAAATTACGACTTTTTATACCCAACATATGCCAAGTACTGAAAGCGGCGTTTGGTCACATTTGTCCCAAACCTCCCTGTAGTTTTCAAAATATCCCAAATACCCCAATTTCGAGGCCTGAGCCATATTTTGGAGCCAAATTCTGGCTCTCTGCACGTATTCGCAGTTTGAAATTACGACTTTTTATTCCCAACATATGCCATGTCCTGAAAGCGGCAGTGAGTGATATTTTGCACAAACTCCCCTGCAGCTTTCGAAATATCCCAAATATCCCAATTTCGAGGCCAGAGCCATATTTTCGAGCCAAATTCTGCCTCTCTGCACGTATTCCCAGTTTGAAATTATGACTTTTTATACCCAACATATGCGAAGTACTGAAATCGGCTTTGGTCACATTTGTCCAAAACCTCCATGCAGTTTTCAAAATATCCCAAACATCCCAATTTCGGGGCCTGAGCCATATTTTGGAGCCAAATTCAGGCTCTCTGCACGTATTCGCAGTTTGAAATTACAACTTATTATACCCAACATATGCCAAGTACTGAAAGCGGCAATGAGTCACATTTTGCACAAACTCCCCTGCAGTTTTCAAAATATCGCTAAAATCCCAATTTCAAGGCCTGAGCCATATTTTGGTGCCAAATTCTGGCTCTCTACACGTTATCGCAGTTTGATATTACGACTTTTTATACCCAACATATGCCAAGTACTGGACGCGGAAGTGAGTCACATTTTGCACAAACTCCCCTGCAGTTTTCAAAACATCCCAAACATCCCAATTTCGAGGCCTGAGCCATATTTTGGATCCAAATTCTGGCTCTCTGCACGTATTCGCAGTTTGAAAATACGACTTTTTTATACCCAACATATGCGAAGTACTGAAAGCGGCGTTTGGTCACATTTGTCCCATACCTTCCTGCAGTTTTCAAAATATCCCAAACATCCCAATATCGAGGCCTGAGCCATATTTCGGAGCCAAATTCTGGCTCTCTGCACGTATTCGCAGTTTGATATTACGACTTTTTATACCCAACATATGCCAAGTACTGAAAGTGGCAGTGAGTCACATTTTGCACAAACTCCCCTGCAGTTTTCAAAATATCCCAAATATCCCAATTTCGAGACCTAAGCCATATTTTGGAGCCAAATTCAGGCTCTCTGCACGTATTCGCAGTTTGAAATTCCGACTTTTTATTCCCAACATATGCCAAGTCCTGAAAGCGGCAGTGAGTCACATTTTGCACAAACTCCCCTGTAGTTTTCGAAATATCCCAAATATCCCAAATATCCCAATTTCCCGGCCTGAGCCATATTTTGGTGCCAAATTCTGGCTCTCTGTACGTATTCGCAGTTTGAAATTGCGAATTTTTTATACCCAACATATTCCTAGTACTGAAAGCGGCGTTTGGACACATTTCTCCCAATCCCCCCTGCAGTTTTCAAAATATCCCAAACATCCCAATATCGAGGCCTCAGCCTTATTTTAGAGCCAAATTCTGGCTCTCTGCACGTATTCGCAGTTTGAAATTACGACTTATTATACCCAACATATGCCAAGTACTGAAAGCGGCGTTTGGTCACATTTGTCCCAAACCTCCCTGTAGTTTTAAAAATATCCCAAATACCCCAATTTTGAGGCCTGAGCCATATTTTGGAGCCAAATTCTGGCTCTCTGAACGTATTCGCAGTTTGAAATTACGAATTTTTTATACCCAACATAAGCGAAGTACTGAAAGCGGCGTTTGGTCACATTTTGCACAAACTCCTCTGCAGTTTTCAAAATATCCCAAACATCCCAATTTCGAGGCCTGAGCTATATTTTGGAGCCAAATTCTGGCTCTCTGCACGTATTAGCAGTTTGAAACTACGAATTTTTTAAACCCAACATATACGAAGTACTGAATGTGGCGTTTGGACACATTTGTCCCAAACCTCCCTGCAATTTTCAAAATATCCCAAACATCTCAATATCGAGGCCTGAGCCATATTTTGGAGCCATATTCGGGCACTCTGCACGTATTCGCAGTTTGATATTATGACTTTTTATACCCAACATATGCCAAGTACTGAAAGCGGCAGTGAGTCACATTTTGCATAAACTCCCCTGCAGTTTTCAAGATATCCCAAACATCCCAATTTCGAGGCCTGAATCATATTTTGGAGATAAATTCTGGCTCTCTGCACGTATTCGCAGTTTGAAATTACTATTTTTATACCCAAAATATGCCAATTCCTGAAAGCGGCAGTGAGTCACATTTTGCACAAACTCCCCTGCAGTTTTCAAAATTTCCCAAATATCCCAATTTCGAGGCCTGAGCCATATTTTGGAGCCAAATTCTGGCTCTATGCACTTATTCGCAGTTTGATATTACAACTTTTTATACCAAACATATGCCAAGTCCTGAAAGCGGCAGTGAGTCACATTTTGGACAAACTCCCCTGCAGTTTTCAAAATTTCCCAAATATCCCAATTTCAAGGCCTGAGCCATTTTTTGGAGCCAAATTCTGGCTCTCTGCACGTATTCGCAGTATGAAATTGCGACTTTTTTTATACCCAACATATGCCAGGTACTGAAAGCGGCGTTTGGTCACATTTGTCCCAAACCTCCCTGCAGTTTTCAAAATATCCCAAATATCCCAATTTCGAGGCCTGAGTCATATTTTGGAGCCAAATTCTGCCTCTCTGCACGTATTCGCAGTTTGAAATTACGACTTTTTATACCCAACACATGTTAAGACCTGAAAGCGGCAGTGTGAGACATTTTGCACAAACTCCCCTGCAGTTTTCAAAATATCCCAAATATCCCAATTTTGAGGCCTGAGCCATATTTTGGAGCCAAATTCTGGCTCTATGCACTTATTCGCAGTTTGATATTACAACTTTTTATACCAAACATATGCCAAGTCCTGAAAGCGGCAGTGAGTCACATTTTGCACAAACTCCCCTGCAGTTTTCAAAATATCCCAAAAACCCAATTTCGAGACCTGAGCCATATTTTGGAGCCAAATTCTGGATCTCTGCACGTATTCGCAGTTTGAAATTACAACTTTTTATACCCAACATATGCCAATTCCTGAAAGCAGCAGTGAGTCATATTTTGCACAAACTCCCGTACAGTTTTCGAAATATCCCAAATAACCCAATTTCGAGGCCTGAGCCATATTTTGGAACCAAATTCTGGCTCCCTACACGTATTCGCAGTTTGAAATTACGAATTTTTTATACCCAACATATGCGAAGTACTGAAAGCGGCGTTTGGTCACATTTGTCCTAATCCTCCCTGCAGTTTTCAAAATATCCCAAACATCCAAATATCGAGGCCTGAGCCATGTTTTGGAGTCAAATTTTGGCTCTATGCACGTATTCGCAGTTTGATATTACGACTTTTTATACCCAACATATGCCAAGTACTGAAAGCGGCAGTGAGTCACATTTTGCACAAACTCCCCTGCAGTTTTCAAAATATCCCAAACATCCCAATTTCGAGGCCACACCCATATTTTGGAGCCAAATTCTGGCTCTCTGCACGTATTCGCAGTTTGAAATTACTAATTTTTATACCCAACATATGTCAATTCCTGAAAGCGGCAGTGAGTCACATTTTGCACAAACTTCCCTGCAGTTTTCAAAATATCCCAAATAACCCAATTTCGAGGCCTGAGCCATATTTTGGAGCCAAATTCTGGCTCTCTGAACGTATTCGCAGTTTGAAATTACAACTTTTTATACCCATCATATGCCAATTCCTGAAAGCAGCAGTGAGTCATATTTTGCACAAACTCCCGTACAGTTTTCGAAATATCCCAAATATCCCAATTTCAAGGCCTGAGCCATTTTTTGGAGCCAAATTCTGGCTCTCTGCACGTATTCGAAGTTTGATATTGCGACTTTTTTATACCCAACATATGCCAGGTACTGAAAGCGGCGTTTGGTCACATTTGTCCCAAACCTCCCTGCAGTTTTCAAAATATCCCAAATATCCCAATTTCGAGGCCTGAGTCATATTTTGGAGCCAAATTCTGGCTCTCTGCACGTATTCGCAGTTTGAAATTCCGACTTTTTATTCCCAACATATGCCAAGTCCTGAAAGCGGCAGTGAGTCACATTTTGCACAAACTCCCCTGTAGTTTTCGAAATATCCCAAATATCCCAAATATCCCAATTTCCCGGCCTCAGCCATATTTTGGTGCCAAATTCTGGCTCTCTGTACGTATTCGCAGTTTGAAATTGCGAATTTTTTATACCCAACATATTCCTAGTACTGAAAGCGGCGTTTGGACACATTTCTCCCAATCCCCCCTGCAGTTTTCAAAATATCCCAAACATCCCAATATCGAGGCCTCAGCCTTATTTTAGAGCCAAATTCTGGCTCTCTGCACGTATTCGCAGTTTGAAATTACGACTTATTATACCCAACATATGCCAAGTACTGAAAGCGGCGTTTGGTCACATTTGTCCCAAACCTCCCTGTAGTTTTAAAAATATCCCAAATACCCCAATTTTGAGGCCTGAGCCATATTTTGGAGCCAAATTCTGGCTCTCTGAACGTATTCGCAGTTTGAAATTACGAATTTTTTATACCCAACATAAGCGAAGTACTGAAAGCGGCGTTTGGTCACATTTTGCACAAACTCCTCTGCAGTTTTCAAAATATCCCAAACATCTCAATTTCGAGGCCTGAGCTATATTTTGGAGCCAAATTCTGGCTCTCTGCACGTATTAGCAGTTTGAAACTACGAATTTTTTAAACCCAACATATACGAAGTACTGAATGTGGCGTTTGGACACATTTGTCCCAAACCTCCCTGCAATTTTCAAAATATCCCAAACATCTCAATATCGAGGCCTGAGCCATATTTTGGAGCCATATTCGGGAACTCTGCACGTATTCGCAGTTTGATATTATGACTTTTTATACCCAACATATGCCAAGTACTGAAAGCGGCAGTGAGTCACATTTTGCATAAACTCCCCTGCAGTTTTCAAGATATCCCAAACATCCCAATTTCGAGGCCTGAACCATATTTTGGAGATAAATTCTGGCTCTCTGCACGTATTCGCAGTTTGAAATTACTATTTTTATACCCAAAATATGCCAATTCCTGAAAGCGGCAGTGAGTCACATTTTGCACAAACTCCCCTGCAGTTTTCAAAATATCCCAAAAACCCAATTTCGAGACCTGAGCCATATTTTGGAGCCAAATTCTGGATCTCTGCACGTATTCGCAGTTTGAAATTACAACTTTTTATACCCAACATATGCCAATTCCTGAAAGCAGCAGTGAGTCATATTTTGCACAAACTCCCGTACAGTTTTCGAAATATCCCAAATAACCCAATTTCGAGGCCTGAGCCATATTTTGGAACCAAATTCTGGCTCCCTACACGTATTCGCAGTTTGAAATTACGAATTTTTTATACCCAACATATGCGAAGTACTGAAAGCGGCGTTTGGTCACATTTGTCCTAATCCTCCCTGCAGTTTTCAAAATATCCCAAACATCCAAATATCGAGGCCTGAGCCATGTTTTGGAGTCAAATTTTGGCTCTATGCACGTATTCGCAGTTTGATATTACGACTTTTTATACCCAACATATGCCAAGTACTGAAAGCGGCAGTGAGTCACATTTTGCACAAACTCCCCTGCAGTTTTCAAAATATCCCAAACTTCCCAATTTCGAGGCCACACCCATATTTTGGAGCCAAATTCTGGCTCTCTGCACGTATTCGCAGTTTGAAATTACTAATTTTTATACCCAACATATGTCAATTCCTGAAAGCGGCAGTGAGTCACATTTTGCACAAACTTCCCTGCAGTTTTCAAAATATCCCAAATAACCCAATTTCGAGGCCTGAGCCATATTTTGGAGCCAAATTCTGGCTCTCTGAACGTATTCGCAGTTTGAAATTACAACTTTTTATACCCATCATATGCCAATTCCTGAAAGCAGCAGTGAGTCATATTTTGCACAAACTCCCGTACAGTTTTCGAAATATCCCAAATATCCCAATTTCAAGGCCTGAGCCATTTTTTGGAGCCAAATTCTGGCTCTCTGCACGTATTCGAAGTTTGATATTGCGACTTTTTTATACCCAACATATGCCAGGTACTGAAAGCGGCGTTTGGTCACATTTGTCCCAAACCTCCCTGCAGTTTTCAAAATATCCCAAATATCCCAATTTCGAGGCCTGAGTCATATTTTGGAGCCAAATTCTGGCTCTCTGCACGTATTCGCAGTTTGAAATTCCGACTTTTTATTCCCAACATATGCCAAGTCCTGAAAGCGGCAGTGAGTCACATTTTGCACAAACTCCCCTGTAGTTTTCGAAATATCCCAAATATCCCAAATATCCCAATTTCCCGGCCTCAGCCATATTTTGGTGCCAAATTCTGGCTCTCTGTACGTATTCGCAGTTTGAAATTGCGAATTTTTTATACCCAACATATTCCTAGTACTGAAAGCGGCGTTTGGACACATTTCTCCCAATCCCCCCTGCAGTTTTCAAAATATCCCAAACATCCCAATATCGAGGCCTCAGCCTTATTTTAGAGCCAAATTCTGGCTCTCTGCACGTATTCGCAGTTTGAAATTAAGACTTATTATACCCAACATATGCCAAGTACTGAAAGCGGCGTTTGGTCACATTTGTCCCAAACCTCCCTGTAGTTTTAAAAATATCCCAAATACCCCAATTTTGAGGCCTGAGCCATATTTTGGAGCCAAATTCTGGCTCTCTGAACGTATTCGCAGTTTGAAATTACGAATTTTTTATACACAACATAAGCGAAGTACTGAAAGCGGCGTTTGGTCACATTTTGCACAAACTCCTCTGCAGTTTTCAAAATATCCCAAACATCCCAATTTCGAGGCCTGAGCTATATTTTGGAGCCAAATTCTGGCTCTCTGCACGTATTAGCAGTTTGAAACTACGAATTTTTTAAACCCAACATATACGAAGTACTGAATGTGGCGTTTGGACACATTTGTCCCAAACCTCCCTGCAATTTTCAAAATATCCCAAATATCCCAATTTCGAGGCCTGAGTCATATTTTGGAGCCAAATTCTGGCTCTCTGCACGTATTCGCAGTTTGAAATTACGACTTTTTATACCCAACACATGTTAAGACCTGAAAGCGGCAGTGTGAGACATTTTGCACAAACTCCCCTGCAATTTTCAAAATATCACAAATATCCCAATTTCGAGGCCTGAGCCATATTTTGGAGCCAAATTCTGGCTCTATTTGCGTATTCGCAGTTTGAAATTACGACTTTTTAATCCCAACATATGCCAAGTCCTGAAAGCGGCAGTGAGTGATATTTTGCACAAACTCCCCTGCAGTTTTCAAAATATCCCAAATATCCCAATTTCGAGGCCTGAGCCATATTTTGGAGCCAAATTCTGGCTCTATGCACTTATTCGCAGTTTGATATTACAACTTTTTATACCAAACATATGCCAAGTCCTGAAAGCGGCAGTGAGTCACATTTTGCACAAACTCCCCTGCAGTTTTCAAAATATCCCAAAAACCCAATTTCGAGACCTGAGCCATATTTTGGAGCCAAATTCTGGATCTCTGCACGTATTCGCAGTTTGAAATTACAACTTTTTATACCCAACATATGCCAATTCCTGAAAGCAGCAGTGAGTCATATTTTGCACAAACTCCCGTACAGTTTTCGAAATATCCCAAATAACCCAATTTCCAGGCCTGAGCCATATTTTGGAACCAAATTCTGGCTCCCTACACGTATTCGCAGTTTGAAATTACGAATTTTTTATACCCAACATATGCGAAGTACTGAAAGCGGCGTTTGGTCACATTTGTCCTAATCCTCCCTGCAGTTTTCAAAATATCCCAAACATCCAAATATCGAGGCCTGAGCCATGTTTTGGAGTCAAATTTTGGCTCTATGCACGTATTCGCAGTTTGATATTACGACTTTTTATACCCAACATATGCCAAGTACTGAAAGCGGCAGTGAGTCACATTTTGCACAAACTCCCCTGCAGTTTTTAAAATATCCCAAACTTCCCAATTTCGAGGCCACACCCATATTTTGGAGCCAAATTCTGGCTCTCTGCACGTATTCGCAGTTTGAAATTACTAATTTTTATACCCAACATATGTCAATTCCTGAAAGCGGCAGTGAGTCACATTTTGCACAAACTTCCCTGCAGTTTTCAAAATATCCCAAATAACCCAATTTCGAGGCCTGAGCCATATTTTGGAGCCAAATTCTGGCTCTCTGAACGTATTCGCAGTTTGAAATTACAACTTTTTATACCCATCATATGCCAATTCCTGAAAGCAGCAGTGAGTCATATTTTGCACAAACTCCCGTACAGTTTTCGAAATATCCCAAATATCCCAATTTCAAGGCCTGAGCCATTTTTGGAGCCAAATTCTGGCTCTCTGCACGTATTCGAAGTTTGAAATTGCGACTTTTTTATACCCAACATATGCCAGGTACTGAAAGCGGCGTTTGGTCACATTTGTCCCAAACCTCCCTGCAGTTTTCAAAATATCCCAAATATCCCAATTTCGAGGCCTGAGTCATATTTTGGAGCCGAATTCTGGCTCTCTGCACGTATTCGCAGTTTGAAATTCCGACTTTTTATTCCCAACATATGCCAAGTCCTGAAAGCGGCAGTGAGTCACATTTTGCACAAACTCCCCTGTAGTTTTCGAAATATCCCAAATATCCCAAATATCCCAATTTCCCGGCCTCAGCCATATTTTGGTGCCAAATTCTGGCTCTCTGTACGTATTCGCAGTTTGAAATTGCGAATTTTTTATACCCAACATATTCCTAGTACTGAAAGCGGCGTTTGGACACATTTCTCCCAATCCCCCCTGCAGTTTTCAAAATATCCCAAACATCCCAATATCGAGGCCTCAGCCTTATTTTAGAGCCAAATTCTGGCTCTCTGCACGTATTCGCAGTTTGAAATTACGACTTATTATACCCAACATATGCCAAGTACTGAAAGCGGTGTTTGGTCACATTTGTCCCAAACCTCCCTGTAGTTTTAAAAATATCCCAAATACCCCAATTTTGAGGCCTGAGCCATATTTTGGAGCCAAATTCTGGCTCTCTGAACGTATTCGCAGTTTGAAATTACGAATTTTTTATACCCAACATAAGCGAAGTACTGAAAGCGGCGTTTGGTCACATTTTGCACAAACTCCTCTGCAGTTTTCAAAATATCCCAAACATCCCAATTTCGAGGCCTGAGCTATATTTTGGAGCCAAATTCTGGCTCTCTGCACGTATTAGCAGTTTGAAACTACGAATTTTTTAAACCCAACATATACGAAGTACTGAATGTGGCGTTTGGACACATTTGTCCCAAACCTCCCTGCAATTTTCAAAATATCCCAAACATCTCAATATCGAGGCCTGAGCCATATTTTGGAGCCATATTCGGGCACTCTGCACGTATTCGCAGTTTGATATTATGACTTTTTATACCCAACATATGCCAAGTACTGAAAGCGGCAGTGAGTCACATTTTGCATAAACTCCCCTGCAGTTTTCAAGATATCCCAAACATCCCAATTTCGAGGCCTGAACCATATTTTGGAGATAAATTCTGGCTCTCTGCACGTATTCGCAGTTTGAAATTACTATTTTAATACCCAAAATATGCCAATTCCTGAAAGCGGCAGTGAGTCACATTTTGCACAAACTCCCCTGCAGTTTTCAAAATTTCCCAAATATCCCAATTTCGAGGCCTGAGCCATATTTTGGAGCCAAATTCTGGCTCTATGCACTTATTCGCAGTTTGATATTACAACTTTTTATACCAAACATATGCCAAGTCCTGAAAGCGGCAGTGAGTCACATTTTGGACAAACTCCCCTGCAGTTTTCAAAATTTCCCAAATATCCCAATTTCAAGGCCTGAGCCATTTTTTGGAGCCAAATTCTGGCTCTCTGCACGTATTCGCAGTATGAAATTGCGACTTTTTTTATACCCAACATATGCCAGGTACTGAAAGCGGCGTTTGGTCACATTTGTCCCAAACCTCCCTGCAGTTTTCAAAATATCCCAAATATCCCAATTTCGAGGCCTGAGTCATATTTTGGAGCCAAATTCTGGCTCTCTGCACGTATTCGCAGTTTGAAATTACGACTTTTTATACCCAACACATGTTAAGACCTGAAAGCGGCAGTGTGAGACATTTTGCACAAACTCCCCTGCAATTTTCAAAATATCACAAATATCCTAATTTCGAGGCCTGAGCCATATTTTGGAGCCAAATTAAGGCTCTCTTCACTTATTCGCAGTTTGAAATTACGAATTTTCATACCCAACATATGCCAAGTACTGAATGCGGTGTTTGGTCACATATGTCCCAAACCCCCTGCAGTTTTCAAAATATCCCAAACATCTCAATTTCGCGGCCTGAGCCATATTTTGGAGCCAAATTCTGGCTCTATTTACGTATTCGCAGTTTGAAATTACGACTTTTTAATCCCAACATATGCCAAGTCCTGAAAGCGGCAGTGAGTGATATTTTGCACAAACTCCCCTGCAGTTTTCAAAATATCCCAA
Source organism: Procambarus clarkii (assembly GCF_040958095.1). Lineage (NCBI taxonomy): Eukaryota > Metazoa > Arthropoda > Malacostraca > Decapoda > Cambaridae > Procambarus > Procambarus clarkii. Next base: position 1,205,493 of record NC_091180.1, on the reverse strand, counting down.
ATATCCCAATTTCGAGGCCTGAGCCATATTTTGGAGCCAAATTCTGGCTCTATGCACTTATTCGCAGTTTGATATTACAACTTTTTATACCAAACATATGCCAAGTCCTGAAAGCGGCAGTGAGTCACATTTTGCACAAACTCCCCTGCAGTTTTCAAAATATCCCAAAAACCCAATTTCGAGACCTGAGCCATATTTTGGAGCCAAATTCTGGATCTCTGCACGTATTCGCAGTTTGAAATTACAACTTTTTATACCCAACATATGCCAATTCCTGAAAGCAGCAGTGAGTCATATTTTGCACAAACTCCCGTACAGTTTTCGAAATATCCCAAATAACCCAATTTCCAGGCCTGAGCCATATTTTGGAACCAAATTCTGGCTCCCTACACGTATTCGCAGTTTGAAATTACGAATTTTTTATACCCAACATATGCGAAGTACTGAAAGCGGCGTTTGGTCACATTTGTCCTAATCCTCCCTGCAGTTTTCAAAATATCCCAAACATCCAAATATCGAGGCCTGAGCCATGTTTTGGAGTCAAATTTTGGCTCTATGCACGTATTCGCAGTTTGATATTACGACTTTTTATACCCAACATATGCCAAGTACTGAAAGCGGCAGTGAGTCACATTTTGCACAAACTCCCCTGCAGTTTTCAAAATATCCCAAACTTCCCAATTTCGAGGCCACACCCATATTTTGGAGCCAAATTCTGGCTCTCTGCACGTATTCGCAGTTTGAAATTACTAATTTTTATACCCAACATATGTCAATTCCTGAAAGCGGCAGTGAGTCACATTTTGCACAAACTTCCCTGCAGTTTTCAAAATATCCCAAATAACCCAATTTCGAGGCCTGAGCCATATTTTGGAGCCAAATTCTGGCTCTCTGAACGTATTCGCAGTTTGAAATTACAACTTTTTATACCCATCATATGCCAATTCCTGAAAGCAGCAGTGAGTCATATTTTGCACAAACTCCCGTACAGTTTTCGAAATATCCCAAATATCCCAATTTCAAGGCCTGAGCAATTTTTTGGAGCCAAATTCTGGCTCTCTGCACGTATTCGAAGTTTGAAATTGCGACTTTTTTATACCCAACATATGCCAGGTACTGAAAGCGGCGTTTGGTCACATTTGTCCCAAACCTCCCTGCAGTTTTCAAAATATCCCAAATATCCCAATTTCGAGGCCTGAGTCATATTTTGGAGCCAAATTCTGGCTCTCTGCACGTATTCGCAGTTTGAAATTCCGACTTTTTATTCCCAACATATGCCAAGTCCTGAAAGCGGCAGTGAGTCACATTTTGCACAAACTCCCCTGTAGTTTTCGAAATATCTTAAATATCCCAAATATCCCAATTTCCCGGCCTCAGCCATATTTTGGTGCCAAATTCTGGCTCTCTGTACGTATTCGCAGTTTGAAATTGCGAATTTTTTATACCCAACATATTCCTAGTACTGAAAGCGGCGTTTGGACACATTTCTCCCAATCCCCCCTGCAGTTTTCAAAATATCCCAAACATCCCAATATCGAGGCCTCAGCCTTATTTTAGAGCCAAATTCTGGCTCTCTGCACGTATTCGCAGTTTGAAATTACGACTTATTATACCCTACATATGCCAAGTACTGAAAGCGGCGTTTGGTCACATTTGTCCCAAACCTCCCTGTAGTTTTAAAAATATCCCAAATACCCCAATTTTGCGGCCTGAGCCATATTTTGGAGCCAAATTCTGGCTCTCTGAACGTATTCGCAGTTTGAAATTACGAATTTTTTATACCCAACATAAGCGAAGTACTAAAAGCGGCGTTTGGTCACATTTTGCACAAACTCCTCTGCAGTTTTCAAAATATCCCAAACATCCCAATTTCGAGGCCTGAGCTATATTTTGGAGCCAAATTCTGGCTCTCTGCACGTATTAGCAGTTTGAAACTACGAATTTTTTAAACCCAACATATACGAAGTACTGAATGTGGCGTTTGGACACATTTGTCCCAAACCTCCCTGCAATTTTCAAAATATCCCAAACATCTCAATATCGAGGCCTGATCCATATTTTGGAGCCATATTCGGGCACTCTGCACGTATTCGCAGTTTGATATTATGACTTTTTATACCCAACATATGCCAAGTACTGAAAGCGGCAGTGAGTCACATTTTGCATAAACTCCCCTGCAGTTTTCAAGATATCCCAAACATCCCAATTTCGAGGCCTGAACCATATTTTGGAGATAAATTCTGGCTCTCTGCACGTATTCGCAGTTTGAAATTACTATTTTAATACCCAAAATATGCCAATTCCTGAAAGCGGCAGTGAGTCACATTTTGCACAAACTCCCCTGCAGTTTTCAAAATTTCCCAAATATCCCAATTTCGAGGCCTGAGCCATATTTTGGAGCCAAATTCTGGCTCTATGCACTTATTCGCAGTTTGATATTACAACTTTTTATACCAAACATATGCCAAGTCCTGAAAGCGGCAGTGAGTCACATTTTGGACAAACTCCCCTGCAGTTTTCAAAATTTCCCAAATATCCCAATTTCAAGGCCTGAGCCATTTTTTGGAGCCAAATTCTGGCTCTCTGCACGTATTCGCAGTATGAAATTGCGACTTTTTTTATACCCAACATATGCCAGGTACTGAAAGCGGCGTTTGGTCACATTTGTCCCAAACCTCCCTGCAGTTTTCAAAATATCCCAAATATCCCAATTTCGAGGCCTGAGTCATATTTTGGAGCCAAATTCTGGCTCTCTGCACGTATTCGCAGTTTGAAATTCCGACTTTTTATTCCCAACATATGCCAAGTCCTGAAAGCGGCAGTGAGTCACATTTTGCACAAACTCCCCTGTAGTTTTCGAAATATCCCAAATATCCCAAATATCCCAATTTCCCGGCCTCAGCCATATTTTGGTGCCAAATTCTGGCTCTCTGTACGTATTCGCAGTTTGAAATTGCGAATTTTTTATACCCAACATATTCCTAGTACTGAAAGCGGCGTTTGGACACATTTCTCCCAATCCCCCCTGCAGTTTTCAAAATATCCCAAACATCCCAATATCGAGGCCTCAGCCTTATTTTAGAGCCAAATTCTGGCTCTCTGCACGTATTCGCAGTTTGAAATTACGACTTATTATACCCAACATATGCCAAGTACTGAAAGCGGCGTTTGGTCACATTTGTCCCAAACCTCCCTGTAGTTTTAAAAATATCCCAAATACCCCAATTTTGAGGCCTGAGCCATATTTTGGAGCCAAATTCTGGCTCTCTGAACGTATTCGCAGTTTGAAATTACGAATTTTTTATACCCAACATAAGCGAAGTACTGAAAGCAGCGTTTGGTCACATTTTGCCCAAACTCCTCTGCAGTTTTCAAAATATCCCAAACATCCCAATTTCGAGGCCTGAGCTATATTTTGGAGCCAAATTCTGGCTCTCTGCACGTATTAGCAGTTTGAAACTACGATTTTTTTAAACCCAACATATACGAAGTACTGAATGTGGCGTTTGGACACATTTGTCCCAAACCTCCCTGCAATTTTAAAAATATCCCAAACATCTCAATATCGAGGCCTGAGCCATATTTTGGAGCCATATTCGGGCACTCTGCACGTATTCGCAGTTTGATATTATGACTTTTTATACCCAACATATGCCAAGTACTGAAAGCGGCAGTGAGTCACATTTTGCATAAACTCCCCTGCAGTTTTCAAGATATCCCAAACATCCCAATTTCGAGGCCTGAACCATATTTTGGAGATAAATTCTGGCTCTCTGCACGTATTCGCAGTTTGAAATTACTATTTTAATACCCAAAATAGGCCAATTCCTGAAAGCGGCAGTGAGTCACATTTTGCACAAACTCCCCTGCAGTTTTCAAAATTTCCCAAATATCCCAATTTCGAGGCCTGAGCCATATTTTGGAGCCAAATTCTGGCTCTATGCACTTATTCGCAGTTTGATATTACAACTTTTTATACCAAACATATGCCAAGTCCTGAAAGCGGCAGTGAGTCACATTTTGGACAAACTCCCCTGCAGTTTTCAAAATTTCCCAAATATCCCAATTTCAAGGCCCGAGCCATTTTTTGGAGCCAAATTCTGGCTCTCTGCACGTATTCGCAGTATGAAATTGCGACTTTTTTTATACCCAACATATGCCAGGTACTGAAAGCGGCGTTTGGTCACATTTGTCCCAAACCTCCCTGCAGTTTTCAAAATATCCCAAATATCCCAATTTCGAGGCCTGAGTCATATTTTGGAGCCAAATTCTGGCTCTCTGCACGTATTCGCAGTTTGAAATTCCGACTTTTTATTCCCAACATATGCCAAGTCCTGAAAGCGGCAGTGAGTCACATTTTGCACAAACTCCCCTGTAGTTTTCGAAATATCTTAAATATCCCAAATATCCCAATTTCCCGGCCTGAGCCATATTTTGGTGCCAAATTCTGGCTCTCTGTACGTATTCGCAGTTTGAAATTGCGAATTTTTTATACCCAACATATTCCTAGTACTGAAAGCGGCGTTTGGACACATTTCTCCCAATCCCCCCTGCAGTTTTCAAAATATCCCAAACATCCCAATATCGAGGCCTCAGCCTTATTTTAGAGCCAAATTCTGGCTCTCTGCACGTATTCGCAGTTTGAAATTACGACTTATTATACCCAACATATGCCAAGTACTGAAAGCGGCGTTTGGTCACATTTGTCCCAAACCTCCCTGTAGTTTTAAAAATATCCCAAATACCCCAATTTTGCGGCCTGAGCCATATTTTGGAGCCAAATTCTGGCTCTCTGAACGTATTCGCAGTTTGAAATTACGAATTTTTTATACCCAACATAAGCGAAGTACTAAAAGCGGCGTTTGGTCACATTTTGCACAAACTCCTCTGCAGTTTTCAAAATATCCCAAACATCCCAATTTCGAGGCCTGAGCTATATTTTGGAGCCAAATTCTGGCTCTCTGCACGTATTAGCAGTTTGAAACTACGAATTTTTTAAACCCAACATATACGAAGTACTGAATGTGGCGTTTGGACACATTTGTCCCAAACCTCCCTGCAATTTTCAAAATATCCCAAACATCTCAATATCGAGGCCTGATCCATATTTTGGAGCCATATTCGGGCACTCTGCACGTATTCGCAGTTTGATATTATGACTTTTTATACCCAACATATGCCAAGTACTGAAAGCGGCAGTGAGTCACATTTTGCATAAACTCCCCTGCAGTTTTCAAGATATCCCAAACATCCCAATTTCGAGGCCTGAACCATATTTTGGAGATAAATTCTGGCTCTCTGCACGTATTCGCAGTTTGAAATTACTATTTTAATACCCAAAATATGCCAATTCCTGAAAGCGGCAGTGAGTCACATTTTGCACAAACTCCCCTGCAGTTTTCAAAATTTCCCAAATATCCCAATTTCGAGGCCTGAGCCATATTTTGGAGCCAAATTCTGGCTCTATGCACTTATTCGCAGTTTGATATTACAACTTTTTATACCAAACATATGCCAAGTCCTGAAAGCGGCAGTGAGTCACATTTTGGACAAACTCCCCTGCAGTTTTCAAAATTTCCCAAATATCCCAATTTCAAGGCCTGAGCCATTTTTTGGAGCCAAATTCTGGCTCTCTGCACGTATTCGCAGTATGAAATTGCGACTTTTTTTATACCCAACATATGCCAGGTACTGAAAGCGGCGTTTGGTCACATTTGTCCCAAACCTCCCTGCAGTTTTCAAAATATCCCAAATATCCCAATTTCGAGGCCTGAGTCATATTTTGGAGCCAAATTCTGGCTCTCTGCACGTATTCGCAGTTTGAAATTCCGACTTTTTATTCCCAACATATGCCAAGTCCTGAAAGCGGCAGTGAGTCACATTTTGCACAAACTCCCCTGTAGTTTTCGAAATATCCCAAATATCCCAAATATCCCAATTTCCCGGCCTCAGCCATATTTTGGTGCCAAATTCTGGCTCTCTGTACGTATTCGCAGTTTGAAATTGCGAATTTTTTATACCCAACATATTCCTAGTACTGAAAGCGGCGTTTGGACACATTTCTCCCAATCCCCCCTGCAGTTTTCAAAATATCCCAAACATCCCAATATCGAGGCCTCAGCCTTATTTTAGAGCCAAATTCTGGCTCTCTGCACGTATTCGCAGTTTGAAATTACGACTTATTATACCCAACATATGCCAAGTACTGAAAGCGGCGTTTGGTCACATTTGTCCCAAACCTCCCTGTAGTTTTAAAAATATCCCAAATACCCCAATTTTGAGGCCTGAGCCATATTTTGGAGCCAAATTCTGGCTCTCTGAACGTATTCGCAGTTTGAAATTACGAATTTTTTATACCCAACATAAGCGAAGTACTGAAAGCAGCGTTTGGTCACATTTTGCCCAAACTCCTCTGCAGTTTTCAAAATATCCCAAACATCCCAATTTCGAGGCCTGAGCTATATTTTGGAGCCAAATTCTGGCTCTCTGCACGTATTAGCAGTTTGAAACTACGAATTTTTTAAACCCAACATATACGAAGTACTGAATGTGGCGTTTGGACACATTTGTCCCAAACCTCCCTGCAATTTTCAAAATATCCCAAACATCTCAATATCGAGGCCTGAGCCATATTTTGGAGCCATATTCGGGCACTCTGCACGTATTCGCAGTTTGATATTATGACTTTTTATACCCAACATATGCCAAGTACTGAAAGCGGCAGTGAGTCACATTTTGCATAAACTCCCCTGCAGTTTTCAAGATATCCCAAACATCCCAATTTCGAGGCCTGAACCATATTTTGGAGATAAATTCTGGCTCTCTGCACGTATTCGCAGTTTGAAATTACTATTTTAATACCCAAAATATGCCAATTCCTGAAAGCGGCAGTGAGTCACATTTTGCACAAACTCCCCTGCAGTTTTCAAAATTTCCCAAATATCCCAATTTCGAGGCCTGAGCCATATTTTGGAGCCAAATTCTGGCTCTATGCACTTATTCGCAGTTTGATATTACAACTTTTTATACCAAACATATGCCAAGTCCTGTAAGCGGCAGTGAGTCACATTTTGGACAAACTCCCCTGCAGTTTTCAAAATTTCCCAAATATCCCAATTTCAAGGCCTGAGCCATTTTTTGGAGCCAAATTCTGGCTCTCTGCACGTATTCGCAGTATGAAATTGCGACTTTTTTTATACCCAACATATGCCAGGTACTGAAAGCGGCGTTTGGTCACATTTGTCCCAAACCTCCCTGCACTTTTCAAAATATCCCAAATATCCCAATTTCGAGGCCTGAGTCATATTTTGGAGCCAAATTCTGCCTCTCTGCACGTATTCGCAGTTTGAAATTACGACTTTTTATACCCAACACATGTTAAGACCTGAAAGCGGCAGTGTGAGACATTTTGCATAAACTCCCCTGCAGTTTTCAAAATATCACAAATATCCCAATTTCGAGGCCTGAGCCATATTTTGGAGCCAAATTAAGGCTCTCTTCACTTATTCGCAGTTTGAAATTACGAATTTTCATACCCAACATATGCCAAGTACTGAATGCGGTGTTTGGTCACATATGTCCCAAACCCCCAGCAGTTTTCAAAATATCCCAAACATCCCAATTTCGCGGCCTGAGCCATATTTTGGAGCCAAATTCTGGCTCTATTTACGTATTCGCAGTTTGAAATTACGACTTTTTAATCCCAACATATGCCAAGTCCTGAAAGCGGCAGTGAGTGATATTTTGCACAAACTCCCCTGCAGTTTTCAAAATATCCCAAATATCCCAATTTCGAGGCCTGAGCCATATTTTGGAGCCAAATTCTGGCTCTATGCACTTATTCGCAGTTTGATATTACAACTTTTTATACCAAACATATGCCAAGTCCTGAAAGCGGCAGTGAGTCACATTTTGCACAAACTCCCCTGCAGTTTTCAAAATATCCCAAAAACCCAATTTCGAGACCTGAGCCATATTTTGGAGCCAAATTCTGGATCTCTGCACGTATTCGCAGTTTGAAATTACAACTTTTTATACCCAACATATGCCAATTCCTGAAAGCAGCAGTGAGTCATATTTTGCACAAACTCCCGTACAGTTTTCGAAATATCCCAAATAACCCAATTTCGAGGCCTGAGCCATATTTTGGAACCAAATTCTGGCTCCCTACACGTATTCGCAGTTTGAAATTACGAATTTTTTATACCCAACATATGCGAAGTACTGAAAGCGGCGTTTGGTCACATTTGTCCTAATCCTCCCTGCAGTTTTCAAAATATCCCAAACATCCAAATATCGAGGCCTGAGCCATGTTTTGGAGTCAAATTTTGGCTCTATGCACGTATTCGCAGTTTGATATTACGACTTTTTATACCCAACATATGCCAAGTACTGAAAGCGGCAGTGAGTCACATTTTGCACAAACTCCCCTGCAGATTTCAAAATTTCCCAAATATCCCAATTTCAAGGCCTGAGCCATTTTTTGGAGCCAAATTCTGGCTCTCTGCACGTATTCGCAGTATGAAATTGCGACTTTTTTTATACCCAACATATGCCAGGTACTGAAAGCGGCGTTTGGTCACATTTGTCCCAAACCTCCCTGCAGTTTTCAAAATATCCCAAATATCCCAATTTCGAGGCCTGAGTCATATTTTGGAGCCAAATTCTGGCTCTCTGCACGTATTCGCAGTTTGAAATTACTAATTTTTATACCCAACATATGTCAATTCCTGAAAGCGGCAGTGAGTCACATTTTGCACAAACTCCCCTGCAGTTTTCAAAATATCCCAAACTTCCCAATTTCGAGGCCACACCCATATTTTGGAGCCAAATTCTGGCTCTCTGCACGTATTCGCAGTTTGAAATTACTAATTTTTATACCCAACATATGTCAATTCCTGAAAGCGGCAGTGAGTCACATTTTGCACAAACTTCCCTGCAGTTTTCAAAATATTCCAAATAACCCAATTTCGAGGCCTGAGCCATATTTTGGAGCCAAATTCTGGCTCTCTGCACGTATTCGCAGTTTGAAATTACTAATTTTTATACCCAACATATGTCAATTCCTGAAAGCGGCAGTGAGTCATATTTTGCACAAACTCCCGTACAGTTTTCGAAATATCCCAAATATCCCAATTTCAAGGCCTGAGCCATTTTTTGGAGCCAAATTCTGGCTCTCTGCACGTATTCGAAGTTTGAAATTGCGACTTTTTTATACCCAACATATGCCAGGTACTGAAAGCAGCGTTTGGTCACATTTGTCCCAAACCTCCCTGCAGTTTTCAAAATATCCCAAATATCCCAATTTCGAGGACTGAGTCATATTTTGGAGCCAAATTCAGGCTCTCTGCACGTATTCGCAGTTTGAAATTACGACTTTTTATACCCAACACATGTTAAGACCTGAAAGCGGCAGTGTGAGACATTTTGCACAAACTCCCCTGCAATTTTCAAAATATCCCAAATATTCCAATTTCGAGGCCTGAGCCATATTTTGGAGCCAAATTAAGGCTCTCTGCACGTATTCGCAGTTTGAAATTACGACTTTTTATACCCAACATATGTTAAGACCTGAAAGCGGCAGTGTGAGACATTTTGCACAAACTCCCCTGCAATTTTCAAAATATCCCAAATATTCCAATTTCGAGGCCTGAGCCATATTTTGGAGCCAAATTAAGGCTCTCTGCACTTATTCGCAGTTTGAAATTACGAATTTTCATACCCAACATATGCCAAGTACTGAATGCGGTGTTTGGTCACATATGTCCCAAACCCGCTGCAGTTTTCAAAATATCCCAAACATCCCAATTTCGAGGCCTGAGCCATATTTTGGAGCCAAATTCTGGCTCTATTTACGTATTCGCAGTTTGAAATTACGACTTTTTATTCCCAACATATGCCAAGTCCTGAAAGCGGCAGTGAGTGATATTTTGCACAAACTCCCCTGCAGCTTTCGAAATATACTTAATATCCCAATTTCGAGGCCTGAGCCATATTTTCGAGCCAAATTCTGGCTCTCTGCACGTATTCGTTGTTTGAAATTACGACTTTTTTTATACCCAACATATGCCAAGTACTAAAAGCGGTGTTTGGTCACATTTGTCCCAATCCCCCCAGCAATTTTCAAAATATCCCAAACATCCCAATTTCGAGGCCTGAGCCATATTTTGGAGCCAAATTCTGGCTCTCTGCACGTATTCGCAGTTTGAAATTACGACTTTTTATACCCAACATATGCTAAGTACTGAATGCGGCGTTCGGTCATATTTGTCCCAAACTCCCCTGCAGTTTTGAAAATATCCCAAACTTCCCAATTTCGAGGCCTGAGTCATTTTGGAGCCAAATTCTGGCTCTTTGCACGTATTTGCTGTTTGAAATTACGACTTTTTATACCCAACATATGTTAAGACCTGAAAGCGGCAGTGTGTGACATTTTGCACAAACTCCCTGCAGTTTTCAAAATATCCCAAATATCCCAATTTCGAGGCCTGAGCCATATTTCGGAGCCAAATTCAAGCTCTCTGCACGTATTCGCAGTTTGAAATTACCACTTTTCATACCCAACATATGCCAAGTACTGAATGAGGCGTTTGGTTACATTTGTCCCAAACCCCTCTGCAGTTTTCAAAATATCCCAAACATCCCAATTTCGAGGCCTGAGCCATATTTTGGAGCCAAATTCTGGCTCTATGCACGTATTCGCAGTTTGAAATTACGACTTTTTATTCCCAACATATGCCATGTCCTGAAAGCGGCAGTGAGTGATATTTTGCACAAACTCCCCTGCAGCTTTCGAAATATCCCAAATATCCCAATTTCGAGGCCAGAGCCATATTTTCGAGCCAAATTCTGGCTCTCTGCACGTATTCGCAGTTTGAAATTACGATTTTTTTATACCCAACATATGCGAAGTACTGAAAGCGGTGTTTGGTCACATTTGTCCTAAACCTCCCTGCAGTTTTCAAAATATTCCAAACATCCAAATATCGAGGCCTGAGCCATGTTTTGGAGTCAAATTTTGGCTCTATGCACGTATTCGCAGTTTGATATTACGACTTTTTATACCCAACATATGCCAAGTACTGAAAGCGGCAGTGAATCACATTTTGCACAAACTCCCCTGCAGTTTTCAAAATATCCCAAACTTCCGAATTTCGAGGCCAGACCCATATTTTGGAGCCAAATTCTGGCACTCTGCACGTATTCACAGTTTGAAATTACTAATTTTTATACCCAACATATGTCAATTCCTGAAAGCGGCAGTGAGTCACATTTTGCACAAACTCCCCTGCAGTTTTCAAAATATCCCAAATAACCCAATTTCGAGGCCTGAGCCATATTTTGGAGCCAAATTCTGGCTCTCTGCACGTATTCGCAGTTTGAAATTACAACTTTTTATACCCAACATATGCCAATTTCTGAAAGCGGCAGTGAGTCATATTTTGCACAAACTGCCGTACAGTTTTCGAAATATCCCAAATATCCCAATTTCAAGGCCTGAGCCATTTTTTGGAGCCAAATTCTGGCTCTCTGCACGTATTCGCAGTTTGAAATTGCGACTTTTTTATACCCAACATATGCCAGGTACTGAAAGCGGCGTTTGGTCACATTTGTCCCAAACCTCCCTGCAGTTTTCAAAATATCCCAAATATCCCAATTTCGAGGCCAGAGTCCTATTTTGTAGCCAAATTCTGCCTCTCTGCACGTATTCGCAGTTTGAAATTACGACTTTTTATACCCAACATATGCCATGTCCTGAAAGCGGCAGTGTGAGACATTTTGCACAAACTCCCCTGCAATTTTCAAAATATCCCAAATATCCCAATTTCGAGGCCTGAGCCATATTTTGGAGCCAAATTAAGGCTCTCTGCACTTATTCGCTGTTTGAAATTACGAATTTTCATACCCAACATATGCCAAGTACTGAATGCGGTGTTTGGTCACATATGTCCCAAACCCCCTGCAGTTTTCAAAATATCCCAAACATCCCAATTTCGAGGCCTGAGCCATATTTTGGAGCCAAATTCTGGCTCTATTTACGTATTCGCAGTTTGAAATTACGACTTTTTATTCCCAACATATGCCATGTCCTGAAAGCGGCAGTGAGTGATATTTTGCACAAACTCCCCTGCAGCTTTCGAAATAACCCAAATATCCCAATTTCGAGGCCAGAGCCATATTTTCGAGCCAAATTCTGGCTCTCTGCACGTATTCGTTGTTTGAAATTACGACTTTTTTATACCCAACATATGCCACGTACTGAAAGCGCCGTTTGGTCACATTTGTCCCAATCCCCCCAGCAATTTTCAAAATATCTCAAACATCCCAATTTCGAGGACTGAGCCATATTTTAGAGCCAAATTCTGCCCTCTGCACGTATTCCTAGTTTGAAATTAGGACTTTTTATACCCAACATATGCGAAGTACTGAAATCGGCGTTTGGTCACATTTGTCCAAAACCTCCCTGCAGTTTTCAAAATATCCCAAACATCCAATTTCGGGGCCTGAGCTATATTTTGGAGCCAAATTCAGGCTCTCTGCACGTATTCGCAGTTTGAAATTACGACTTATTATACCCAACATATGCCAAGTACTGAAAGCGGCAATGAGTTACATTTTGCACAAACTCCCCTGCAGTTTTCAAAATATCGCTAAAATCCCAATTTCAAGGCCTGAGCCATGTTTTGGAGCCAAATTAAGAGTCTCTGCACATATTCACAGTTTGAAATTACGACTTTTTATACCCAACATATGCCAAGTACTGAAAGCGGCGTTTGGTCACATTTGTCCCAAACCTCCCTGCAGTTTTCCAAATATCTCAAACATCCCAATTTCGAGGCCTGTGCCATATTTTGGTGCCAAATTCTGGCTCTCTACATGTTATCGCAGTTTGATATTACGACTTTTTATACCCAACATATGCCAAGTACTGGACGTGGAAGTGAGTCACATTTTGCACAACCTCCCCTGCAGTTTTCAAAACATCCCAAACATCCCAATTTCGAGGCCTGAGCCATATTTTGGATCCAAATTCTGGCTCTATGCACGTATTCGCAGTTTGAAAATACGACTTTTTTATACCCAACATATGCGAAGTACTGAAAGCGGCGTTTGGTCACATTTGTCCCATACCTTCCTGCAGTTTTCAAAATATCCCAAACATCCCAATAACGAGGCCTGAGCCATATTTTGGAGCCAAATTCTGGCTCTCTGCACGTATTCGCAGTTTGATATTACGACTTTTTATACCCAACATATGCCCAGTACTGAAAGTGGCAGTGAGTAACATTTTGCACAAACTCCCCTGCAGTTTTCAAAATATCCCAAATATCCCAATTTCGAGGCCTAAGCCATATTTTGGAGCCAAATTCAGGCTCTCTGCACGTATTCGCAGTTTGAAATTCTGACTTTTTATTCCCAACATATGCCAAGTCCTGAAAGCGGCAGTGAGTCACATTTTGCACAAACTCCCATGTAGTTTTCGAAATATCCCAAATATCCCAAATATCCCAATTTCCCGGCCTGAGCCATATTTTGGTGCCAAATTCTGGCTCTCTGTACGTATTCGCAGTTTGAAATTGCGAATTTTTTATACCCAACATATTCCTAGTACTGAAAGCGGCGTTTGGACACATTTCTCCCAATCCCCCCTACAGTTCTCAAAATATCCCAAACTTCCCAATATCGAGGCCTGAGCCTTATTTTAGAGCCAAATTCTGGCTCTCTGTACGTATTCGCAGTTTGAAATTACGACTTATTATACCCAACATATGCCAAGTACTGAAAGCGGCGTTTGGTCACATTTGTCCCAAACCTCCCTGTGGTTTAAAAATATCCCAAATACCCCAATTTCGAGGCCTGAACCATATTTTGGAGCCAAATTCTGGCTCTCTGCACGTATTCGCAGTTTCAAATTACGAATTTTTTATACCCAACATAAGCGAAGTACTGAAAACGGCGTTTGGTCACATTTGTCCCAAACCTCTCTGCAGTTTTAAAAATATCCCAAACATCCCAATATCGAGGCCTGAGCTATATTTTGGACCAAAATTCTGGCTCTCTGCACGTATTCGCAGTTTGATATTACGACTTTTTATACCCAACATATGTCAAGTACTGGACGCGGCAGTGAGTCACATTTTGCACAAACTCCTTTGCAGTTTTCAAAATATCCCAAACATCCCAATTTCGAGGCCTGAGCTATATTTTGGAGCCAAATTCTGGCTCTCTGCACGTATTCGCAGTTTGAAACTACGAATTTTTTATACCCAACATATACGAAGTACTGAATGTGACGTTTGGTCACATTTGTCCCAAACCTCCCTGCAATTTTCAAAATATCCCAAACATCCCAATATCGAGGCCTGAGCCATATTTTGGAGCCATATTCGGGCTCTCTGCACGTATTCGCAGTTTGATATTATGACTTTTTATACCCAACATATGCCAAGTACTGAAAGCGGCAGTGAGTCACATTTTGCATAAACTCCCCTGCAGTTTTCAAAATATCCCAAACTTCCCAATTTCGAGACCTGAACGATATTTTAGAGCTAAATTCTGGCTCTCTGCACGTATTCGCAGTTTGAAATTACTACTTTTTATACCCAACATATGCCAATTCCTGAAAGCGGCAGTGAGTCACATTTTGCACAAACTCCCCTGCAGTTTTCGAAATATCCCAAATATCCCAATTTCGAGGCCTGAGCCATATTTTGGTGCCAGACTCTGGCTCTCTGTACGCATTCGCAGTTTGAAATTGCGACTTTTTTATACCCAACATATGCCAAGTACTGAAAGCGGCGTTTGGACACATTTGTCCCAATCCCCCCTGCAGTTTTCAAAATATCCCAAACATCCCAATTTCGAGGCCTGAGCCATTTTTTGGAGCCAAATTCTAGCTCTCTGCACGTATTCGCAGTTTGAAATTGCGACTTATTATACCCAACATATGCCAAGTACTGAAAGCGGCAATGAGTCACATTTTGCACAAACTCCCCTGCAGTTTTCAAAATATCCCAAACATCTAAATTTCAAGGCCTGAGCCATATTTTGGAGCCAAATTCAGGCTCTCTGCACATATTCGCAGTTTGAAATTACTACTTTTTATACCCAACTTATGCCAATTCCTGAAAGCGGCAGTTAGTCACATTTTGCACAAATTCCCCTACAATTTTCGAAATATCCCAAATATCCCAATTTCGAGGCCTGAGCCATTTTTTGGAGTCAAATTCTGGCTCTCTGCACGTATTCGCAGTTTGAAATTGCAACTTTTTTGTACCCAACATATTCCAAGTACTGAAAGCGGCGTTTGGTCACATTTGTCCCAAACCTCACTGCAGTTTTCAAAATATCCCAAATATCCCAATTTCAAGGCCTGAGGCATATTTTGGAGCCAGATTCTGGCTCTCTGCACGTATTCGCAGTTTGATATAACGACTTTTTATACCCAACATATGTCAAGTACTGGACGCGGCAGTGAGTCACATTTTGCATAAACTCCTCTGCAGTTTTCTAAATATCCCAAACTTCCCAATTGCGAGGCCAGAACCATATTTTGGAGCTAAATTCTGGCTCTCTGCACGTATTCGCAGTTTGAAATTATTACTTTTTATACCGAACATATGCCAATTTCTGAAAGCGGCAGTGAGTCACATTTTGCACAAACTCCCCTGCAGTTTTCAAAATATCCCAAACTTCCCAATTTCGAGGCCTGAACCATATTTTGGAGCTAAATTCTGGCTCTCTGCACGTATTCGCTGTTTGAAATTACTACTTTTTATACCCAACATATGCCAATTCCTGAAAGCGGCAGTGAGTCACATTTTGCACAAACTCCCCTGCAGTTTTCAAGATATACCAAACATCCCAATTTCGAGGCCTGAACCATATTTTGGAGCTAAATTCTTGCTCTCTGCACGTATTCGCAGTTTGAAATTACTATTTTTATACCCAAAATATGTCAATTCCTTAAAGCGGCAGTGAGTCACATTTTGCACAAACTCCCCTGCAGTTTTCAAAATTTCCCAAATATCCTAATTTCGAGGCGTGAGCCATATTTTGGAGCCAAATTCTGGCTCTATGCACTTATTCGCAGTTTGATATTACGACTTTTTATACTCAACATATGCCAAGTCCTGAAAGCGGCAGTGAGTCACATTTTGCACAAACTCCCCTGCAGTTTTCGAAATATCCCAAATATCCCAATTTCGAGGCCTGAGCCATATTTTGGTGCCAGATTCTGGCTCTCTGTACGTATTCGCAGTTTGAAATTGCGACTTTTTTATACCCAACATATGCCAAGTACTGAAAGCGGCATTTGGACATATTTGTCCCAATCCCCCCTGCAGTTTTCAAAATATCCCAAACACCCAAATGTCGAGGCCTGAGCCATATTTTGGAGCCAAATTCTAGCTCTCTGCACGTATTCGCAGTTTGAAATTGCGACTTATTATACCCAACATATGCCAAGTACTGAAAGCGGCAATGAGTCATATTTTGCACAAACTTCCCTGCAGTTTTCAAAATATCCCAAACATCCAAATTTCAAGGCCTGAGCCATATTTTGGAGCCAAATTCAGGCTCTCTGCACGTATTCGCAGTTTGAAATTACGAATTTTTATACCCAACATATGCCAAGTACTGAAAGCGGCGTTTGGTCACATTTGTCCCAAACCTCCCAGCAGTTTTCAAAATATCCCAAACATCCCAATTCCGAGGCCTGAGCCATATTTTGGAGCCAAATTCTGGCTCTATGCACGTATTCGCAGTTTGATATTACGACTTTTTATACCCAACATATGCCAAGACCTGAAAGCGGCAGTGAGTGACATTTAACACAAACTCCCCTGCAGTTTTCATAATATCCCAAATATCCCAATTTCGAGGCCTGAGTGATATTATGGAGGCAAATTCTGGCTCTCTGCACATATTCGATGTTGGAAATTGCTACTTTTTTATACCCAACATATGCCAAGTACTGGAAGCAGCGTTTGGTGATATTTGTCCCAAACTCCTCTGCAGTTTTCAAAATGTCCCAAACTTCCCAATTTCGAGGCCTAAGCCATATTTTGGAGCCAGATTCTGGCTCTCTGCACGTATTCGCAGTTTGATATTACGACTTTTTATACCCAACATATGTCAAGTACTGGACGCGGCAGTGAGTCACATTTTGCACAAACTCCTCTGCAGTTTTCAAAATATCCCAAACATCCCAATTTTGAGGCCTGATCTATATTTTGGAGCCAAATTCTGGCTATCTGCACGTATTCGCAGTTTGAAACTACGAATTTTTTATACCCAACATATGCCAATTCCTGATAGCGGCAGTTAGTCACATTTTGCACAAATTCCCCTACAATTTTCGAAATATCCCAAATATCCCAATTTCGAGGCCTGAGCCATTTTTTGGAGTCAAGTTCTGGCTCTCTGCAATTTTTGCAGTTTGAAATTACGAATTTTCATACCCAACATATGCCAAGTACTGAATGCGGTGTTTGGTCACATATGTCCCAAACCCGCTGCAGTTTTCAAAATATCCCAAACATCCCAATTTCAAGGCCTGAGCCATATTTTGGAGCCAAATTCTGGCTCTATTTACGTATTCGCAGTTTGAAATTACGACTTTTTATTCCCAACATATGCCAAGTCCTGAAAGCGGCAGTGAGTGATATTTTGCACAAACTCCCCTGCAGCTTTCGAAATATACTTAATATCCCAATTTCGAGGCCTGAGCCATATTTTCGAGCCAAATTCTGGCTCTCTGCACGTATTCGTTGTTTGAAATTACGACTTTTTTTATACCCAACATATGCCAAGTACTAAAAGCGGTGTTTGGTCACATTTGTCCCAATCCCCCCAGCAATTTTCAAAATATCCCAAACATCCCAATTTCGAGGCCTGAGCCATATTTTGGAGCCAAATTCTGGCTCTCTGCACGTATTCGCAGTTTGAAATTACGACTTTTTATACCCAACATATGCTAAGTACTGAATGCGGCGTTCGGTCATATTTGTCCCAAACTCCCCTGCAGTTTTGAAAATATCCCAAACTTCCCAATTTCGAGGCCTGAGTCATTTTGGAGCCAAATTCTGGCTCTTTGCACGTATTTGCTGTTTAAAATTACGACTTTTTATACCCAACATATGTTAAGACCTGAAAGCGGCAGTGTGTGACATTTTGCACAAACTCCCTGCAGTTTTCAAAATATCCCAAATATCCCAATTTCGAGGCCTGAGCCATATTTCGGAGCCAAATTCAAGCTCTCTGCACGTATTCGCAGTTTGAAATTACGACTTTTCATACCCAACATATGCCAAGTACTGAATGAGGCGTTTGGTTACATTTGTCCCAAACCCCTCTGCAGTTTTCAAAATATCCCAAACATCCCAATTTCGAGGCCTGAGCCATATTTTGGAGCCAAATTCTGGCTCTATGCACGTATTCGCAGTTTGAAATTACGACTTTTTATTCCCAACATATGCCATGTCCTGAAAGCGGCAGTGAGTGATATTTTGCACAAACTCCCCTGCAGCTTTCGAAATATCCCAAATATCCCAATTTCGAGGCCAGAGCCATATTTTCGAGCCAAATTCTGGCTCTCTGCACGTATTCGCAGTTTGAAATTACGAATTTTTTATACCCAACATATGCGAAGTACTGAAAGCGGTGTTTGGTCACATTTGTCCTAAACCTCCCTGCAGTTTTCAAAATATTCCAAACATCCAAATATCGAGGCCTGAGCCATGTTTTGGAGTCAAATTTTGGCTCTATGCACGTATTCGCAGTTTGATATTAAGACTTTTTATACCCAACATATGCCAAGTACTGAAAGCGGCAGTGAATCACATTTTGCACAAACTCCCCTGCAGTTTTCAAAATATCCCAAACTTCCGAATTTCGAGGCCAGACCCATATTTTGGAGCCAAATTCTGGCTCTCTGCACGTATTCACAGTTTGAAATTACTAATTTTTATACCCAACATATGTCAATTCCTGAAAGCTGCAGTGAGTCACATTTTGCACAAACTCCCCTGCAGTTTTCAAAATATCCCAAATAACCCAATTTCGAGGCCTGAGCCATATTTTGGAGCCAAATTCTGGCTCTCTGCACGTATTCGCAGTTTAAAATTACAACTTTTTATACCCAACATATGCCAATTTCTGAAAGCGGCAGTGAGTCATATTTTGCACAAACTCCCGTACAGTTTTCGAAATATCCCAAATATCCCAATTTCAAGGCCTGAGCCATTTTTTGGAGCCAAATTCTGGCTCTCTGCACGTATTCGCAGTTTGAAATTGCGACTTTTTTATACCCAACATATGCCAGGTACTGAAAGCGGCGTTTGGTCACATTTGTCCCAAACCTCCCTGCAGTTTTCAAAATATCCCAAATATCCCAATTTCGAGGCCAGAGTCCTATTTTGGAGCCAAATTCTGGCTCTCTGCACGTATTCGCAGTTTGAAATTATGACTTTATATACCCAACATATGCCAAGTACTGAATGCGGCGTTTGGTCATATTTGTCCCAAACTCCCCTGCAGTTTTGAAAATATCCCAAACTTCCCAATTTCGAGGCCTGAGTCATTTTGGAGCCAAATTCTGGCTCTCTGCACGTATTTGCTGTTTGAAATTACGACTTTTTATACCCAACATATGTTAAGACCTGAAAGCGGCAGTGTGTGACATTTTGCACAAACTCCCCTGCAGTTTTCAAAATATCCTAAATATCCCAATTTCGAGGCCTGAGCCATATTTCGGAGCCAAATTCAAGCTCTCTGCACGTATTCGCAGTTTGAAATTACGACTTTTCATACCCAACATTTGCCAAGTACTGAATTAGGCGTTTGGTCACATTTGTCCCAAACCCCTCTGCAGTTTTCAAAATATCCCAAACATCCCAATTTCGAGGCCTGAGCCATATTTTTGAGCCAAATTCTGGCTCTATGCACGTATTCGCAGTTTGAAATTACGACTTTTTATTCCCAACATATGCCATGTCCTGAAAGCGGCAGTGAGTGATATTTTGCACAAACTCCCCTGCAGCTTTCGAAATAACCCAAATATCCCAATTTCGAGGCCAGAGCCATATTTTCGAGCCAAATTCTGGCTCTCTGCACGTATTCGTTGTTTGAAATTACGACTTTTTTATACCCAACATATGCCACGTACTGAAAGCGCCGTTTGGTCACATTTGTCCCAATCCCCCCAGCAATTTTCAAAATATCTCAAACATCCCAATTTCGAGGACTGAGCCATATTTTAGAGCCAAATTCTGCCCTCTGCACGTATTCCTAGTTTGAAATTATGACTTTTTATACCCAACATATGCGAAGTACTGAAATCGGCGTTTGGTCACATTTGTCCAAAACCTCCCTGCAGTTTTCAAAATATCCCAAACATCCAATTTCGGGGCCTGAGCCATATTTTGGAGCCAAATTCAGGCTCTCTGCACGTATTCGCAGTTTGAAATTACGACTTATTATACCCAACATATGCCAAGTACTGAAAGCGGCAATGAGTTACATTTTGCACAAACTCCCCTGCAGTTTTCAAAATATCGCTAAAATCCCAATTTCAAGGCCTGAGCCTTGTTTTGGAGCCAAATTAAGAGTCTCTGCACATATTCACAGTTTGAAATTACGACTTTTTATACCCAACATATGCCAAGTACTGAAAGCGGCGTTTGGTCACATTTGTCCCAAACCTCCCTGCAGTTTTCCAAATATCTCAAACATCCCAATTTCGAGGCCTGTGCCATATTTTGGTGCCAAATTCTGGCTCTCTACACGTTATCGCAGTTTGATATTACGACTTTTTATACCCAACATATGCCAAGTACTGGACGTGGAAGTGAGTCACATTTTGCACAACCTCCCCTGCAGTTTTCAAAACATCCCAAACATCCCAATTTCGAGGCCTGAGCCATATTTTGGATCCAAATTCTGGCTCTCTGCACGTATTCGCAGTTTGAAAATACGACTTTTTTATACCCAACATATGCGAAGTACTGAAAGCGGCGTTTGGTCACATTTGTCCCATACCTTCCTGCAGTTTTCAAAATATCCCAAACATCCCAATAACGAGGCCTGAGCCATATTTTGGAGCCAAATTCTGGCTCTCTGCACGTATTCGCAGTTTGATATTACGACTTTTTATACCCAACATATGCCCAGTACTGAAAGTGGCAGTGAGTAACATTTTGCACAAACTCCCCTGCAGTTTTCAAAATATCCCAAATATCCCAATTTCGAGGCCTAAGCCATATTTTGGAGCCAAATTCAGGATCTCTGCACGTATTCGCAGTTTGAAATTCTGACTTTTTATTCCCAACATATGCCAAGTCCTGAAAGCGGCAGTGAGTCACATTTTGCACAAACTCCCATGTAGTTTTCGAAATATCCCAAATATCCCAAATATCCCAATTTCCCGGCCTGAGCCATATTTTGGTGCCAAATTCTGGCTCTCTGTACGTATTCGCAGTTTGAAATTGCGAATTTTTTATACCCAACATATTCCTAGTACTGAAAGCGGCGTTTGGACACATTTCTCCCAATCCCCCCTACAGTTCTCAAAATATCCCAAACTTCCCAATATCGAGGCCTGAGCCTTATTTTAGAGCCAAATTCTGGCTCTCTGTACGTATTCGCAGTTTGAAATTACGACTTATTATACCCAACATATGCCAAGTACTGAAAGCGGCGTTTGGTCACATTTGTCCCAAACCTCCCTGTGGTTTAAAAATATCCCAAATACCCCAATTTCGAGGCCTGAACCATATTTTGGAGCCAAATTCTGGCTCTCTGCACGTATTCGCAGTTTCAAATTACGAATTTTTTATACCCAACATAAGCGAAGTACTGAAAGCGGCGTTTGGTCACATTTGTCCCAAACCTCTCTGCAGTTTTAAAAATATCCCAAACATCCCAATATCGAGGCCTGAGCTATATTTTGGACCAAAATTCTGGCTCTCTGCACGTATTCGCAGTTTGATATTACGACTTTTTATACCCAACATATGTCAAGTACTGGACGCGGCAGTGAGTCACATTTTGCACAAACTCCTTTGCAGTTTTCAAAATATCCCAAACATCCCAATTTCGAGGCCTGAACTATATTTTGGAGCCAAATTCTGGCTCTCTGCACGTATTCGCAGTTTGAAACTACGAATTTTTTATACCCAACATATACGAAGTACTGAATGTGGCGTTTGGTCACATTTGTCCCAAACCTCCCTGCAATTTTCAAAATATCCCAAACATCCCAATATCGAGGCCTGAGCCATATTTTGGAGCCATATTCGGGCTCTCTGCACGTATTCGCAGTTTGATATTATGACTTTTTATACCCAACATATGCCAAGTACTGAAAGCGGCAGTGAGTCACATTTTGCATAAACTCCCCTGCAGTTTTCAAAATATCCCAAACTTCCCAATTTCGAGGCCTGAACGATATTTTAGAGCTAAATTCTGGCTCTCTGCACGTATTCGCAGTTTGAAATTACTACTTTTTATACCCAACATATGCCAATTCCTGAAAGCGGTAGTGAGTCACATTTTGCACAAACTCCCCTGCAGTTTTCGAAATATCCCAAATATCCCAATTTCGAGGCCTGAGCCATATTTTGGTGCCAGACTCTGGCTCTCTGTACGCATTCGCAGTTTGAAATTGCGACTTTTTTATACCCAACATATGCCAAGTACTGAAAGCGGCGTTTGGACACATTTGTCCCAATCCCCCCTGCAGTTTTCAAAATATCCCAAACATCCCAATTTCGAGGCCTGAGCCATTTTTTGGAGCCAAATTCTAGCTCTCTGCACGTATTCGCAGTTTGAAATTGCGACTTATTATACCCAACATATGCCAAGTACTGAAAGCGGCAATGAGTCACATTTTGCACAAACTCCCCTGCAGTTTTCAAAATATCCCAAACATCTAAATTTCAAGGCCTGAGCCATATTTTGGAGCCAAATTCAGGCTCTCTGCACATATTCGCAGTTTGAAATTACTACTTTTTATACCCAACTTATGCCAATTCCTGAAAGCGGCAGTTAGTCACATTTTGCACAAATTCCCCTACAATTTTCGAAATATCCCAAATATCCCAATTTCGAGGCCTGAGCCATTTTTTGGAGTCAAATTCTGGCTCTCTGCACGTATTCGCAGTTTGAAATTGCAACTTTTTTGTACCCAACATATTCCAAGTACTGAAAGCGGCGTTTGGTCACATTTGTCCCAAACCTCACTGCAGTTTTCAAAATATCCCAAATATCCCAATTTCAAGGCCTGAGGCATATTTTGGAGCCAGATTCTGGCTCTCTGCACGTATTCGCAGTTTGATATAACGACTTTTTATACCCAACATATGTCAAGTACTGGACGCGGCAGTGAGTCACATTTTGCATAAACTCCTCTGCAGTTTTCTAAATATCCCAAACTTCCCAATTGCGAGGCCTGAACCATATTTTGGAGCT